>NW_008333122.1:60962-70759 GCF_000622305.1 Nannospalax galili
AGGCCCATTGTTAAGTCAGTCTAGGCTGCTTAGTGTAATCTCTTTCTAGAGATTGTACCCCAGGAAAATGAAATTCAGGCACTATTAAAATGACTCCAAATATACCGTTGGAGTCTGCCAAGATGTTGACACAATTTGGAAACCCCACATGTTCTTAAGTTTGATTGTTATGGGAAGTATCAAAAAGTGTTATTACTTCTTCACTTCCCACTACCATTACTGCTGCTGTTGTTTACTGTCTGGCCCTCAGTGTAAAACTGCACAGCAAAGAGAAGACTGACAGATGCTAAATACACAGCCCAAAATGCCCTCCATTCTCTTTGCATCCAATTTATGAGCCAGTGTTTATCCCTGACTGACAATATCAATGTCTCAGACAATGAAAAGGATATATTGATACAAAGGCACCCCAAGCATCATCATTTGAACTCTGGCCTAGTGGACTTCCATGGATTGCTTCAATAAGATGGAACATGTGCTTTGGGGGGACAGTTAAAGAATGAAGAGTTATTTAGTTCTCCCTTGGGTCCCACATCAGAAACACCTTTATGAAGTAAGGCTAACCACCTAACTGACCTCAAAATGAAAAAAATATCATCTTGCATTCATGTGAATCAAGCAAACTAGGTCAAGTCAGCCCTACATGTGACCTTAAAGATTGCTAGTTTCCAAGCCCCAGAGGTGACCACATCACGAACTAGACAGCCATGTCCCCCATCCATGGCTTAGGATCCAACTACTCCCCTCCCCATCTTTTTTTGAAGTATCTCCTCAGAAGGGAAGACTTTAAACACGCCTTTTTAAAAACTATTTTAAACATGTGTATGTGTGTATATATATGTGCGTATAGATATATGCACATGAGTGCAGGTGCTCTTGGGGGCCAGAAGGGGTCATCATATTCCTTGGAACTGAAGTTAGAGGTTGTAAACTGCCTGATGTGCATGCTGAGAACCCAAATCCAGTCCTCTGGAAGAGCAGCAAGTGCTCTTAACCACTAAACAATCTCTCCAGCCTCTAAGAACTCCTCTTGAGCCTTTCTCTTTGTGGGTCATTCACTTATATCCCTCAAGCCCCTCTGCTAACACACACCACCCATGTACACCATTCAGGCTGACCTCACCTTTCAAGTCCTGGAATTTCAGATGTGTGTCATCATATCAGGATTTAAATTTATTTTTTTTATAACCCGAGATATATTTTCATTCTACAAATGAGGCTAAACCATTCATGACTAACATTTTAGCAATGGGATTTTGGTTTAATAGGACATAGAGAAATTTGTTTAAATCTGTTCTTATTCTCATTCTAAGTTATGTTCTCTTTCTCTTTGAAGATTTATTACCATTTGATTACTGAACAGATTCTTCTTTCCTTGGCCACTAACTTGTGTGTGAAACTTCTAGAGAAATTTCAGAAAGGAAAAATGATAGAGTTTAGGGACTGTCCCTCCAGAGTATGGCAGCCTGGCATGCTGATTACTTAGTAAAGGAAGTCAGCAGCAGATGCTGGACAGGGGCTTTATTCTGCTGTCCCCTAATCCAGCTAATGTCCTGAACTATCAAAGCACAAAACAGTCCCCTCCCTCTGTTTCATTAACTGCCTTGGCAGGAAGCCTGTCAGCATCCTGGACAAACTTTTGCCACACACCATCTTCATCAACCTCAGCCCCATTCAATGCTCCAAGGAAAATAATTTTCAACCATTTACAAACCAGTCTCTTTTCTGGACCAAACTGTCTCCAAGTCCATGGATTTCCTGTAGAAATCTTTCACCATCCCCTGGCGTCCTGCATTCTTCTTTTCCCACACAGAACAGGGTACAGAAGTTTTACATACGCCAGGCTACTCCTCCGGTCCTGGAAACCTTCCTGCCTCAGCCTCTGGAGTGGTGGAAATAAACCATGAGCACCAAGCCCCACTTTAGTGCTTGGGATTGCAGGTGTGGACGATCACATACTCTAACGTTTCAGTTTTTAACATGGTAAATATCGGTAGATGTAATCTACACAAAAATGCTCTGAAAGTCAGTAAAAAGGCTCAGCATGTAAAGGTGCTTGCTGCCAAGTCTAGCAACCTGTGTTCAGTTCCCCGAAGTCACAAGTCACATGGTAGATGGAGAGAACTGGCTCACTGACTTACACACATGTCCTCTCTTTCTCTCTCTCTCTCTCTCTCTCAATACATAAATAATGGTAAACAAATTGTACTAAATTTTTAAAACTTTTTGAGGGGTTGGGAAGATGGTTAAATGCACTAGCTGCTCTTGCAGAGGACCTGGGTTGAGTTCCCAGTATGTACATGGTGGTTCGTATATAACAACCATTCATACAAAACTCCAGTTTCAACTAATCTGATGCTTCTTCTGGCTTCCATGGGCAACAGGCACTTGTGATAAAAATAAGTCTTTAACAATCTTTGAGGTCCTTTATTATTCGTAAGTGCACACTGAGATCCAGAAACCGAAACTTTAGAGTGTCTGCCACGCCCAGTCCTGGGGTCCTGGGAGGATGGTCTCCAGGTCTCAACTGCATGCTGCTCCCAGGCTCACACTCTCTGAGGTATTTTGGCAATGTGAGGTACCAGCTGGGCCTCTGGGAATCCAGGTTCGTTCTCCTTGACTACATGGACGACACGCAGTTCTCCAGCTTCAACAGCGACGTGATGTGGAGAATCCGAGGATGGAGCCGCGAGTCATCATCCTGTTGCATTTTACATTGGCTATATGTCTACCCGCCCCCGTCACAGATGAAGGTCCCTGCTCATTCCATGATTGCCTCAAATCTCTAGGTGTGGCTTTATAGTAATAAAAGAATCTCTTTGTTGCCCTTTAGGTTAACAGCACTATTTTTTCCTCTATGTTGTTGGATCTTGGAAAGGAATTTCAGAAGACAGATAATAACTGACTCTGCCACAGTTACCCCATGTATTAGTCAGGGTTCTCCAAAGAAACAGAACCAGTAGAATGAATATGTATAGAGATTTATCAGCTTAGCTCACAAGAGAGAGTCCGAGTAGTCCAACAATGGCTGCACCACACTGGAGAGGCTGAGAATCTGTAGTCGCTCAGTCCAAAAAATGCTCAGTCCACAAGGCTGGATGTCTCAGTAGTCCCAATCCGGTGCTGAAGGTCTGACAAATTCCAAAATATCAGCTAGTCTTCAGTCTACAGCAGCAAGACAAACTCACCAGCGAGAGAGAAGGCAAGCTGCAAAAAGCCCCGCATTCTCCTCTGCCTTGGTCTTTTATACCGGCTGCCATCAGAAGGTAACACCCACATTTAGGGTGTGTCTTCTAGCTTTAGATGATCCAATCAAGAAGATCTCTTTCATTTCAGTTAATCTCAGATCAAATCAAGTTGACACCCAGGATTAGCCATCACACCCCATGAAGCCCTCGAGGCACATATGCCCTCTATGAAGGCATCCCAGGGTACTCAGTGTGTTGCCATTTCCAGAGATTATATCTAGGCAAAAGGAAATGTGGACTCTACCAAACTGACTCCAAATACACTCTTGGAGTCTGCCAACCTGCTGGCATAGTTTGGAAATTCCACAGACTTTTAACTTCAGCTGATATTCCATTCACCAAACAAGAGGTATATGCCATTTTCTCGAGATCACAGATCAGGAAACTTGACTACCATTAATTTCCCTCCCCATCAAAGCCCGACTCCTGTAAGACAGTCTTGCTGTGTAGGTCTTGCTGGCCTGGAACTCTCTGTGGATGAGGCTGGTCTGGAAATCACAGAGATCCTCTTGACTCTGCCTCCTTAGAACTGGGGTTGAAGGCATGGGCCACCATGCCTAGTAAGAGGAAACTTTAAATCACTCCTCCAAGCCTTTTCCTTCACAGGTCACTAGTGATCCCCTGCTTATAGGTCAGGCTAGACTGGACCCTGAGGAAATGAAGTGAGACTATTCCTAACTTGTTCTGAGGAATGGGTCACTGAACTCTACTGCAAGAGCATCAAGTACTCTTAACCACAGAGCCGTCTCTCCAGCACCTGTTTGTCCATCCTAACCTCAATGTATGTTCTTTTCTCTCTTTGAAGATTTCTTGCCATTTGGTCACTGACCTGATGTTTCTCTCCCCAGCTGCCAACTGGCCTTCTAGTGTGTGAAGCATCGGATAGGGGAAGTGAGAGTCCAGGCAAAGTGAGAGTCCACCACCCCAAAATACTGTCTAGAATGCTGATTAAAGTAAAGCAATCAGCTCTTCCCTGACCTGCCTAATTCTGAGCCACCACAGCAGAAGGCAGTTCCTCCGGTCCCCTCCCTCTGTTTCATTAACTGTCTCCTATGGCAGGAAGCCTGTCAACATCCTGAACAGACTTTCACCACATACTGTCATCATCTACTTCAGTCCATCTCAATGCTCCAGAGTCGTTTTCAAACCGTTTACAAAGCAGTCTGTTCTGGGGGCCTGACAGGCTTTGTCCCAGGCCATGGTGTGCTCTCCAATCCCACTGACCTCTAAAAAGTCATGTATCATTCTTAGGAATTGGCATTCTGCACTCTCCTCCTCTCTCCACATGCAAAAGGGCGCATAAGCTCCTGTGCTGCCCAGACTGTTCGTCAACTCATAGCCATCCTCCTGCCTCAGCCTCCCCAGTGCTGGAAACACGGCTGTGCGCCGCCTTATCCAACTCTGAATAGCATCGGATCTTGAAGGACGCTCTGTGCAACTCTTGAAGTCACTTAGATACATTTCAGGCATCTATGAGATCATAACTATTTTCATATTTCTAGAATTCTCTTGCCATATTTACTGAACTGTATTTGACAGTGAGTACCTTAAAATGAATCAAGGGCATGGAAACAAAGTATAACCAGAGTTATTAGTTATTGTACTGTTCACCAACGTTTATTTCAGGATAAAGATTCCCAGTGCAGTTGAGAATGACCTTGAATTGATCCACCTGCCTCCACCACCCAACTGGTGGAATTACAGGAATGTGCCACCCTGCTGGGCCTGAAAACTATGCTAGTTTTTAATGTGTGTTTTGAGTCCTGGTATTCTACTCCAAGCTGTTCTCAAAATTGAGGAACTTCTGCTTGTACTTCTCAAAGGGTTTGGTTGCAGGCATAGCTCACCATGTGGGGTTATGTTTTAGTTTTTAAGTTTAATTACATTTTTATTTATTTATCTCATGTGACTATATGTGCCCTAGCCAGTAACCAATCATACCACAGTGCACAGGTGGAGGTCAGAAGACAGCTCCAGAGTTAGATCTCTTTCCATCATGTGGTCCCAGGGATTGAACGTGAGTCCAAAGCACTGGCTATCTTTAACCCACGAGTTAGCCTGAAGGCCTTTAACCCTGCAAGGATCTCGTAGGCCCTTGCTTTAGTTTTTAGAGTGGTGAATGCTGATACCCGTAACCTACAAAAAAAATCTTGAGGTTCTCAATAACTTGTAGGCCCAAACAGAAATCCTGAATCTGAACTGTTGAGAATTTCTGCCTCCCACAGCTCCTGGGTGACTTTGTGGGCACTAAGTGCAGGAGGAAGTGGGCCAGGACTCCCAGGGTGGTTTCTGGGATGATGAAACCTTGGGGTGGGCGTTCTTCATCCACCCTGTGTTTCATTTCCCCAGCTCACATCCTGTGTGAGCTATTTGTTTCTAACATCAGGATTCACATGTTCTCACTGCATGTTCAAATCCCAGAGGAAGCCAATCAGAGCCACTGTGGTATCTCCCCCCACCCCCAGCAATGGCATGAATTCCAAAGAGAGGAACTAGGACTCAGTCTCTTCAGGGCTTCCAAACACTGAAGATGTGGACCTGGTTGCTCTGTGCCCTCCTTTGTTTGCTCTTGGGAGCCCCGGCTGTGACCCAGGCTCAGGCTGGTGAGTGAGAGGCTTTGGAAAAGGCCTCTGTGGGGAAGAGCCAGGGCACAGCCCTGATGGGTTGAGCCACAGCACAGGGAAGCCCCCTCTCTGCCCTTGCAGGCCCAGACCCTCCCTGTTCCCCCAGCTGGGCAACCTTCTCCATCCTGCACCTCAGACTCCCTGCCCCCAAGACGGGTGCAACCCGGACCAGGATGCAGAGGAGGAAGGCAGGGTCTCACCATGCACCGTTTCCAGGTTCACACAGGCTGCAGTATTTCCACACTGTTGTGTCTCGGCCTGGCCTCGGGGAGCCCGTTTTTATTAGCGTCGGCTATGTGGACGACACACAGTTAATGTGTTTCAACAGCGATGCGGATAATCCAAGGATGGAGCCGCGGGCACCATGGATTCACCAGATGGGACCTGAGTATTGGGAGGAGCTGACACTGGACGCCAAACATATCACACAGTTGGCTGGCATTTACCTGCATAATGCAATCCAGGTCTACAACCAGAGCGAGGACGGTGAGCGACCCCCTCCCCCTGGACCGGCTAGTGACTCTGAGTCCTCAGTTTAGGCCAGCACAGATCTTCCAATCAGAAGCGTCAGGGGGACACGGACCAGCTGGTGCTGCTAGAATAGGTGGAAGGGCATGCAGAGGACAGCACTGCAGGGCCCTGTGGGCGGTGCACAGGGTGGGCTGGGCCCCTGTGTGTGATGCTGACCTATGGTGGCCTGGCAGACTCTCACACTTTCCAGTGCACCACTGCTTGCAAGGTGGGAACAGAGGGACAGCTCATCAGGGCCTTTGAGTACCACGCCTATGACGGCCAGGATTACATCTCCCTGAATGAGGACCTGAGCTCCTGGACTGCAGCGGACTCTGCGGCTGAGATCACCCGGCTCAAGTGGGAGGCTGGTGGTCTGGCAGAGCACAGGAGGGCCTATTTGGAGCAGGAGTGTGTGGAGTGGCTTCTCAGATACCTGGACATAGGAAAAGAGAGACTTCAGCGCTCAGGTAAGAGAGAGAGTTGGGCAACTCCTCCATCTGCTCTTGATCTAGGGGCCTGTTGCTGGAAGGGGGAAGAAAATGGGATTAGCTAGAATTCTGCCTCTCTCTCATCTAGAAGGAGAAGACTGGACTGGAGTTTCCTGATCCAGCATCAGAGAGTGACTCCAGGGCTCACCCTTCTCTAGGACAGTTCAGAGTCTCAGGATAGGAGAGAAGATCCTGAAATAACCAACCAGCAGTTCCCGTCCATCTGCAGCCCAGTGTGAACCCTGACAAGGTTCTCTGTCCACAGTCAATGTCTTTAGACAGCTCCGGAGGTACTGAGACTCTGAGCCCCACCAAGTGAGGACCCAAAGCCCATTTGGTGGGTGGTAAAACCTGTTTTCCAGGAAGACCTGGAGTCTCCTTTCCAGCCTGCTTCAGGTGGGGTTTTTAAAAAATTTTTTTTAAAGAAGATCCTGAAATAACCAGCCAGCAGTTCCCTTCCATCTGCAGCCCACTGTGAACCATGGCCTCTCTCAGGCCTGGTTCTCTGCCTACACCTAGTGTCTTTGGAGGTCTGAATCCCATGATGCTGAGTCTCTCAGTCTTCACCTAGTCAGGACCAGAAGTGTGTTTTTCCTGGTGGTAAACCTGGGGCTGGCTCAACATGAGTCTAGAACTTTCCAAAAATAAATTATCCAAGAAGCCTCAATTTATGCTTTGGTGTTGAGTCTCAGTCCTTCTCTCACACCAATTCTGATGGCTCTCTAGGAAGAAGGCAGAATCCATAACTTTTCCACTGTTAACCTCAGATCCACCAAAGGCATATTTGACCCATGACCCCAGACATGAAGGTGATGTCGCCCTGAGGTGCTGGGCCCTGGGCTTCTACCCTGCTGACATCACCCTGACCTGGCAGAGGGATGGGGAGGACCTGACCCAGGACATGGAGCTTGTGGAGACCAGGCCTGCAGGGGATGGAACCTTCCAGAAGTGGGCAGCTGTGCTGGTGCCTTCTGGAGAGGAGCAGAGATACACATGCCATGTGCAGCATGAGGGGCTGCCTGAGCCCCTCACCCTGAGATGGGGTAAGGAGGGGTGTGGGCACAGAGCCTGCTGTCAGGGAAAGCAGGAGCCTTCTGGAGACCCTGAGCAGGGTCAGGGCTGAGAGCTGGGGGCCAAGGCACCTCATCTCTTCTCTCTCCTCTCTCCTCTCTCCTCTCTTGTCTCAGAGGCATCTCCTCGGACCACCATCACCATCAGTGGAATTGCTGTTGGCTTGATTCTTCTTGGAGCTTTGGTCACTGGAGTTGTGACTGCCATTGCGATGAGGAGGAAGAGGAGTGGAAGTAGGGAAGGGGTAGGGTCTGAGGGTTTTCCCACTATAGTGTTGAAGTCATAGGTGGAAACGTGCCCATCTCCCACATCCACACTGGCATGCTTACTCAATCTAGGACTTTGTTTCCAGACTTTTGTAAAGCACATGTGAAGATGAGGGACAAATATTTCACACTGATGGTTCTGGTGGTATGGACATGATCTTAGCAGACACAGGTCAGACAAGGGGCCAGTTGGATACAGGACTATGGGACAGCACTTGGTCATCTTTCTACACATGACCTTTGGCTATTTTTCCTGACCCTGATGCAGGTTGACAGACACACTTCTGGAAGTTTCCTTAAATTGCATCACTATGGGAATTATTTAAAAACTTTATCACATGGCACCCAAGAAATATATATATATAAAATTTTCATGATTCTTTTTCCCACCCAATATTTAAACTCTTACACTTTAGGAGAGAGAGAAGAAGGGAGAGAGAGAGAGGGAGGGAAGGAAGGAGGGAAGGGGAGAGAGAGAGACAGAGAGAGACAGAGACAGAGAGAGAGAGAGAAGCAAATCTCCATCATTTCTCCAAACATCCCTGCAGCTGGGCACAGCATGAGTCCTCAGCTCCACCAGCTGGATGACCACATGCTGGACCTTCACTCAGCACATGGAGAGAAGGAAAAGCTGGACCTCCATAGAATGCATCTTGTCCAGGTGACATTGCCACATCCAGTTTCCAGGAGCAGCAGGGAAGCTGTCCCAGCCACAGTGAGCAGCACTGGGTGTCAGTGGTGTGAGCAGTGGGCCCTGTGCCCATTGGATCCTGTGTGGGACCTAGTGCTGATAGACTGGTGGGTTGCGTTCCTGCTGTGGAGCCTCAAGCTTGGTTCTTGGCTTCAAGTAAAATGTACTTTAATATATGTAAAATTCCCTACATTTAAATAACAATTTGGATTCTGTTATTTGCACCTAAAGAAAGAAACCGTTCTAAAGAATTTTCAGATCACAGTTCAGACTTTATGTCAACAGTTTCCTAAGTCTTCCACCTGACGCTGTATCCATGGCGGAGAAAACAATATGTATCTGTCACAAGGACATCTCCCGGCTGGTGATACATGTCCTTCCTTACTTTCTCAGGCCAAAGGAAAAAAAAATTAAATGCCCCTTTAGGGCCCTTCTTCATCCAGTTTGCTGTTCTTAAAGTCACACCATTGACCTCAAATTTGTTCCGAGATACTTGGATCTCTTCCCAGATCCATTATTCATTTAGCTTGTTCAGAAAGGAATAACATGAATAGAAATCACTGATTTAGTCTGTCTGTCTGTCTGTCTGTCTGTCTGTCTGTTTTGATACAGAGTCTCACATTGCATCCCAGGTTTGCTTGGAACTCACCATGTAGCTATGATGCTTAATCTTCATTGTAAACTTACCTGAATTTAGAATCTTCCATGAGATGCAATCTGGGTGTGTCTTGGAGGGTGAACTGGGGAAGGAAGATCTACCCCAATGTGGGTGGCACCCTGCCATGGGCTGGGGATGCAGATGGAAGAGAGGGAAAAGGAGACAGCCAGATGAGAGCCAACGCTCCAGTCTCTGCTTCCTGCTCATGGAGGTGTGAGGATTCCCAGCGCCATTATCC
>NW_008333122.1:72396-78050 GCF_000622305.1 Nannospalax galili
TTTAATTACATTTTTATTTATTTATCTCATGTGACTATATGTGCCCTAGCCAGTAACCAATCATACCACAGTGCACAGGTGGAGGTCAGAAGACAGCTCCAGAGTTAGATCTCTTTCCATCATGTGGTCCCAGGGATTGAACGTGAGTCCAAAGCACTGGCTATCTTTAACCCACGAGTTAGCCTGAAGGCCTTTAACCCTGCAAGGATCTCGTAGGCCCTTGCTTTAGTTTTTAGAGTGGTGAATGCTGATAGACGTAACCTACAAAAAAAATCTTGAGGTTCTCAATAACTTGTAGGCCCAAACAGAAATCCTGAATCTGAACCGTTGAGAATTTCTGCCTCCCACAGCTCCTGGGAGACTTTGTGGGCACTAAGTGCAGGAGGAAGTGGCCAGGACTCCCAGGGTGGTTTCTGGGATGATGAAACCTTGGGGTGGGCGTTCTTTATCCACCCTGTGTCTCATTTCCCCTGCTCACACTTTTTTCTTTTCTAAGTGACCAACTTGCCTTTTAGTGTGTGAAATCTCTAGGGAAGTTTCAGATAGAGGAAATAAAAGTCCAGTAGCTACCACCACAAAATATGGAACCTGGCATGCTGATTATTTTAAAGTAAGGGAAGTTGGTGACAGGTGTGGGACAAGGGCTTTACTCTGCTATCCCCTAAGCTGCCTAAAATCCAGAACCAGCAAAGCAGAAAACTTCCTCTGGTCCCCTCGGTCTGTTTCTCCAGCAGCAGTAAGACATTCAGTATCCCTAAACAGCCTTTTGTCACATACTGTCATCTAGTTCTGTCCTATTATATCAGTGGTGGTAGGGACCACAATCGCTGTCACGTTGAGTTTTTAACCTGGGAAAGATCACTAGATGTAACCTACATAAAATCTCTTGGAAGACCTCAATAATTCGTAAGAGCATGCTGAGGTTCTGAAAGCAAAACCTTGAGACTTTTTGCCTGACACAGCTCCTGGCCAGGACTCAGAGAGACACTGGACAAGGAGCAATGGGTGCAGGAGGAAGGCGTGCTGATATAGCTCCTGGTCTCAGATCTTTTCAGATGTCTAAGGGCTGTGGATTCTTCCTGTCCTCTGAGTTCATTTCTCCAGGTCACATTGTGTCAGCTGTTAGGTCCTTCTGCCTGGACATGTGCTTCCTCCCACTGCATGTTTGAATTCTAGAGAAAGACTCTCAGAGTCACTGTGGTCTCCCCGTGTCACACACACACACACACACACACACACACACACACACACACACACACGGCTAGAAAGTCCACAGACAACAAAGCTCATTCTCTCCAGTCCTTACAAATACTGAGGATGATCTCCCTTGTGCTCCGCATGCTGATCCTGCTGATCCCCAGAGGCCTGGCCCAGACCGGGACTCACCTGTGTGAGTGTGGCATCTGGAAGGAGAGGGGCAAGGGCACCATGGGAGTGCAGCCCCAGGGAAGCCACTTCTCTGTGTTTGCCCCATCCCCACCCCTGATGTTCTCCCAGCTGGGCAGCCCCTGCCCTGCTCCCTAGCCCTGTGTCCCCTGTTCCCCTTTTGGCTGCTGCACCTGT
Organism: Nannospalax galili; assembly: GCF_000622305.1. Lineage (NCBI taxonomy): Eukaryota > Metazoa > Chordata > Mammalia > Rodentia > Spalacidae > Nannospalax > Nannospalax galili. The sequence continues at coordinate 73,960 of NW_008333122.1, forward strand.
CCCCAGGTCGCGGGAGGAGGGGCCCTCAGGCCATCAGCCCCTTGCCTCCAGGCTCACACTCACTGCGATTTTCCTCCGTCTTGTACCATCCTGGCCACCTCAAGCCCAGCTTCATCTCTGTTGGCTGTGTGGATGACTCGGAGTGCCTGCTTTTCCACAGCAAAGCCTCAAATCCACAAGCCTCGAGTCCCTTTATGGCACAGGACCTGGAGCATTTGAACGAGCTGACTCACCTCACCTGGGACATCATAAAAGTAGTCAGAGTGGATCTGAGGATCCTGCTCGAGTGCCACAACCAGAATGAGGATGATGAGGGAGCCTAGGCAGCTGAGGCATGTCAGGAGTCTCCACACATTCCAGTGGCCATGCAAGCATCACCCTCGGTTGGCGAAAATACCAAGATCTCGCTGATGTGGGGAAACCTATGGAAACTTACTGAGGTTTCTTTTCACGCTAAGATGGGCTCTGACCAGTCAAGTTCATGAGGCCTGGACCACAGGTAAGGAGTTGAGATAACTTAAGAGACCATGCTGACCTTGTCTGCAACAGAGTTTCACACCATCCAGTGTGTTCGGCTGTGACTTATGTCCAGACAGCAGCCTCCTCCAAGGCTATAAGTATGTTGCTTACAAAGGCCAGGATTACATCTCTCTGACCAAGGACCTCCGCTCCTGGACTATGGTGGACATAGAGGCGGCTCAGAACACCAGGCGAAAGTGGCGGGCATCTGGTTTTGCGATTCCATGGAAATCGTTCTTGGAGGGCAGGTGTGTGGAGTGGCTTCTCAGATACCTGGATAAAGGGAAGGAGATGCTACAATGCACAGGTAAGAGGGGAAACTCCTCCATTGGCCCTTGGGCTGAGCCTCTGTTCCCATCTGGCAACCAAAGAGGGAGGACAACGGGACCAACTTCTAAACACCTGTTGTGGAATACTGTCCTCCAGGTGTGGCATCAGCTGTTAATATTTAAAAATCAGACTCACACTGGTGGGTCATCAGACCCTCACTGGGGATTCCAAGCATTCACACCCTCCGATGCCCCCAGTCACAGGGAACCCTGCCAGCTGCACCTGGTTTCCTGAGGCTCTAGTGAATGCGAGACCTGGAAGGTTAACTGGCAGAGACCCCAGGTGGGGACTCAGGTGAGGCAGCTTTTGAGGGTCATCCATGGCTCAGGCTGGAGTGGGATTTTCAGTGAGTCAGCTGTTTTTTAGTAACTATGCTTATGTAAGTAACTCACTCATGCTCCTATAAGTTACCCCATAGACTCATGGGATCACCAAGCTGGACTGGAGTGGGTTCATTCCTGTGGTCTGTTGCCGGAGCCCTATCTGGGGTGACAAGACCTTTGTTCACATCTCTCTAGTAAATCATAAAACACATGGAACCTGAGCAGGGATGCAACAGAATCAACGACGAGTCTGGAGGAGCAGCTGCGTGGTTCCTGCTATGGGTGACAGGATGTGCAGATGAGCCAGGACATCGGGCAACACCCATGTGGCCCAGCTTCCCCATGTGCTGTGGAGTGGAGGCTGTCCTGCTGCAGTGCAGTCATATTGCCCTTGTTTGAATGCTAAGATTTGCATCTCAGGCTGATCCACCTGAAGGTAGCTGAAGGTAGGGTGACCAAGGAAATCAAGGGTGTCTGTCTTCAAGGTATGGGGTGTCATGCCTCCTTGATAACTGTCTACCACATGAGCAGGGGATGGCCCACAGCAGCAGCCCCTGAGAGTGGCAGGTAGGGGGCGGGATCCTAAGCAGCTGTGGGAGGAGGTGTGTGGCCTTTAGTGGGGCTTGAGACATGCAGCTGAGGCTGAGCCATCTTCCCAGAAAGAGCTTGCCCACATGAGGGAGGAATTACAGTGAGAAAAAGACATGTAAGGTGCTGCCTCTGCACTGGCCTCAAATTAGAGGGAAGGGCTGCAAAGGGGCCTGCAGTGGAGGGCCAGCCTGCTGTTTCGTGTGGCTGAAGGGAGCAGGCATAAAGGAAAGAGTACAGATTAGATCTGGGCTAAATAACTCCTCCTGGAATCCAAAGACATGGAACCCATTGGAAGACTAAGGGAACAATCCATGGGGAGCACATGGTGGTGTGAACACCCCAGAGCCACAGCCAGGAGACCTAGCTCACATCTGGGCAGATCAGGAAGCAGAGTAGCTGCAGGCAGGGCCAGACTGTACCCCTAAAGGCCACCTCCCACTGGCTGACTCCAGTCAGGCCCCAAACCCTACAGATTCTACTACTTCCAAAACCAGCAGCACCAGCTAGTGACCAGGGGTTCAAACACATAAGCCTGTGGAGACACTGCATTCAAACATGTCTTCAGTATGGGGGCGAGGTAGCCCAACTCTGAAAAGAGTAACTAGCACTTCCCTTCGGACTCAGCCCTTGTTTCTGCCCATGTTTACAGATCAGACTCCAGCTTTTCGGAGTCACTGGGTCTTAACACACTCAGAAATATGGAGCCTCAACCCTCATTCAGGAATTTTCCAAGGAATTAATAGTCCTCCATCCTGAGTTCAGGATATTTAAATGCTGCTCTCTAAATCCCCAATTCAACCATATGGTCCATATAATCATGGTCACATGATCAATTCCCAGGTGTTCTTGGGAAAGAATGAAAGGCTGTTCATCTCTGACCTTTTTTTTCAGATGCCCTGCAAACCAATGTAACCTGCCACCCCAGACCTGAAGGAGATGTCACCCAGAGGTGCTGGGCCCTGGGCTTCTACCTTGCTGACATCACCCTGACCTGGCAGAAGGATGGGGAAGACCTGACTCAGGACATGGAGCTTGTGGAGACCAGACCTGCAGGGGATGGAAACTTCCAGAAGTGGGGAGCTGTGGGAGGAGCAGAGATACACATGCCATGTGCAGCATGAGGGGCTGCCTGAGCCCCTCACCCTGAGATGGGGTAAGGAGGGGTGTGGGCACAGAGCCTGCTGTCAGGAAAGCAGGAGCCCTTCTGGAGACCCTGAGCAGGGTCAGGGCTGAGAGCTGGGGTCAGGGCACCTCAACTCTGCCTGCTCCTCTCTTTCCATTCTTCCCAGAGCAACCTCCTTGGTCTGTCATTGAGGTTACTGTTGGTGTGGTTCTTCTTGGAATTTTGGTCACTGGAGCTGTGGCGGCCATTGTGATGATGAAGAAGAAAAGCCCAGGTAAGGAAGGGGTGGGGTCTGAGGGGTTTGTCTTCATAGTGTTAAAGGCCTAGATGGAGATGTGCCCGTGCCCTGTTTTGTCACTGAGACACATCCACATACGAGTACTTACCCAATTTGGGATGCTGTGTACTATCAGTTTATATGGTCAAGGATTATGGGGTACTATAGGACTGCTTTATCCCGCATCCTTATCAATTTTTTTCCTTTTTTCCAATATATATTTTTATTGGGTTTTTGAGTACTTTGTACAATATATCTGAATCATATTTAGATCCCCTCCCTATTTGTACTCAGCCATAGTCCCCCGACTGGATTTCATGCATCCTGTCTGTCGGGAGCTGCTAATCATTGAGCTACAGCAGCCTCATTTACTGAGTTTGTGTCATGCAAACCAGTACTTAACCTGCCCATTCAGGAGGAAGAAGTTTTCTGGAGAGCCTCACAATACCTGACCTTGAGGCATTAGTGGTAAACAAAAGGATCCAAGAAGCCTTTGATCTGACCGCTCCCTGACCCTCAGATACAGGTGGGGAAATACAGCAATTATAACTAATTGAGTTCTTCTGTATAAAAAGATAGAACTGAAATAAATCGAGGCTGGCAGTATTCACTGTGAGCCCTCCCAAGAAGCGTCTTTTCTGTCTCCTTTCCTTTCTTTCAATCCTCACTCCCCCTTTCAGGTACTGTCCGTTTTGGCCAGCTGGCACCGGCAAGTGGCGCCTGAACAGGGACTTGAAAAGTAGGGGATAAAGTGAAGGACACCACTGGAGAAGTTAAGAGAGTGCACTCGGTACAATTGGGGAGCGGTGAATATTTATCTTGGGAGAAGATGGGACAAGCAAACAGTCTCTCAGGTTTTGTAAGATATATACTTGGAGCCCGAGGAGCAAAGGCTGAGACTGAAGAGGAGAATCTGATAAGCTATGGC
>NW_008333122.1:80712-86422 GCF_000622305.1 Nannospalax galili
CTAATCATTGAGCTGTTGGCAGCCTCGTTTACTGAGTTTGTGTCATGCAAACCAGTACTTAACCTGCCCATTCAGGAGGAAGGTGTTTCTGGAGAGCCTCACAATACCTGACCTTGAGCCAATAGTGGTAAACAAAAAGAATAAGGAAGCCTTTGATCTGACCGCTCCCTGACCCTCAGATACAGGTGAGGAAATACAGCGATTGTAACTAATTGAGTTCTTCTTTATAAAAAGATAGAACTGAAATAAATCGAGGCTGGCAGTATTCACTATGAGCCCTCCCAAGAAGCATCTTTTCTGTCTCCTTTCCTTTCTTTCAATCCTCACTCCCCCTTTCAGGTACTGTCCGTTTTGGCCAGCTGACACCGGCACCTGTCATAAATGTTAAGGCTGGGGACTGAAGAGATGGCTCAGTGGTTAAGAGCACTGACTGCCTTCGCCAAGAACCCAGGTTCAGTTCTCAGCACCCACATGGCTTCTAAAAACTGTTCATAATTCCAATGTCAGGAATCCGATGCCCTCTTCTGGTCTCTGTGGACAACCACATGGTGCATTGCATACACGCAGGCAAAACACTCATACAATAAAATAAAAGTACATTTTTTAAAATAAATGTTAAGGCCTAGTGAGTCAAATTTGTGTCCCCAGGTGTCTCCCATTGTGAGTTCATCCATCGGAGCCTAGTCAGCCTATCTACTATCACTCCTTTAAAGACTAACTCTCCCTCAGTGGTGACCAGCTGCCAATAGTTCCTCAGCTAAGGTTGGGGGCTTATTACTCTTTTCCCTGTTCTGTGCTTGGTTTTTGTCTGATTGAGTTTGCATGTGTATTGTGCATGCCATCACCATTGCTGGAAATTCATATGAGTAGTTCCCAGAGGCCTGGGTACCAGCCCTGGCTCTCACAGTCTTTGCGGTTATTTAAATATCTTTTCCAGGAATTGACTTTGGCCCATCACTTGGCCACATGCCCCAGGCACTTGAACTCTCTTCACACATTAGGGGGATATCTCACTGAGAATCTAAAAGTAGGTAGAGACCAAGTCCTCCCCAACTTTCCAAAACATGCCTGCAGCTGGGCACAACATGAGTCCTCAGCTCCACCAGCTGGATGACCACATGCTGGACCTTCACTCAGCACATGGAGAGAAGGAAAAGCTGGAACTGTATAGAATGCATCTTGTCAAGGTGACGTTGCCACATCCAGTTTCCAGGAGCAGCAGGGAAGCTGTCCCAGCCACAGTGAGCAGAACTGGGTGTCGGTGGTGTGAGCAGAGGTGTGGTGTGGTGGTGAATGGATTCTGTGTGGGTCCTGGTGTTGCTGGGCTTGTGTGTTCTTCTCTTAGCCTAAAGCCTAGGTTTGATTCACTAGCTTTTTCTAAAATAAAATATTCTCATATTCACCAATATCATGATATAAAATTCTGTTATGTTCAAATAATAAGAATTCTTATTATTTGAACATAACAGAATTTTATATGTCAGAGATCAGTCCAGGGAATTCTTGAGTAGCACCATTCAGAGACTTTCCTTGTATCAAAATCTTCTTGTCTTCCATCACAGGCTGTTCTCAAGGGAGTGAAAACAATATGTACCTGTCACCATGACAACTCTGGGTTGATTGTACACAATCTTCCTACTGTGTCAGGGGAAAAAGAAAAAAAACATCTCAGTAGGACTGTTCTGCACTGTGGGTGCCGCTCAGCTCACTGATATCAGTGGGCTCCACTGTTGTTCCAAAACACTGAGGCCTCCTCCCAGAGTCATCGCTTGGACTGTTCATCATGGAGGCCAGGTGTTTCTTTTTTCCTTCTCTTTTTAAGTAGAGTTTCACACTGCACCCCAGGCTGGCTTGGAACTCACTATGTAGCTATGATGGATCATCTTCACTGTTACCTCGACTGGATTTAGAATCTTCCAGAGTTTTCAATTTGGGGCATGTGTGTTTCCAGAGAGGATCAACTGAGGAAGGAAGACCTACCCTGAAAATGGGCGGCACCATCTGATGGTTTGGGGGTGAATACAGAAGAAAGGAGAGGAAAAGGAGAAAGCCAGACGAGAGCCAGCATCTCCACTCTGCTTCCCGATCCATAGAGACGTGAGGAGTCCCTGCCACACGCCCCAGCTGCCATCGGCTCCACCATGATTGACACCAAGATGGACTGCACCCTCTTAAATCATGAACCAAATAAATCCCTCTTCCCTTAAGCTGCTTCTTTTGGGTGTTTTGTCACATCAGTGAGGGAAGGGACTAATACAAGAGCCCAGGTTGACCTCGTGTTCCCAGAATTCCTCCTGCCTCTGTCTACTGAGTGCTGGTGTTACAAGTGTGAACCCAACACCAGGCTCCAGGAATGACACAAGTAGGAGCTGTGAGGCTGATGCATCACTAGACATGTGTGGTCCTCATCTTGCAGCTGTTTGGTCCCAACACCAGCAACCTCAGTCCAAGCTCATTATACAGAACCTCAGCTCTGTACCGTAATTTTGTGGAGATGTCCAGGGGACTCCTGTGCACAGGAAAGCCGGGCCTGTCTGTTCTGTGGGCTTTCTGTTCTGCCCCAAAACTGTGTTCTCTGTTCCAGGTTTGTGATCTGAATGTGAAATGTCACCCATAGGGTCATGTGTTTGAACAACTGGCCCACTTGGTGGTGATGTTCTGGAAGGGTGTTTGAAGGTGGTACTTTGCTGGGGGAAGTGGGTCACTGGGGTGAGCTTAGATTTTTTTTTTTTTTCTTATAGAACCAGGCAGCAATCATTTGGTATGCTTCTATGGAGATTTTTTCACAAGCATAATTTCCTTTTCTATTAAAGTAATTCTATTAATCTGTAAGGTATTTTGGTCAGTTTTACTCCTATCAAGGTCTTTTACCCCCTTTCACCCCCACTGAACCCCTTCTTCCCCACATGCACCCTTCTCCTCCCATGGATTTGTTTGTTTGTTTGTTTTTTGTGACTCAGTCAGTTTAATAGGTTTGCTTGAGTGAGCAGGTTGGGAGATACTTAGTGGAACACGGACATCTTAGAATTGCTGGAAAACTGGAGAAAATTCCTCCCCATCTCCCATCAGCCATTATGAACCTCATGAACCCGTCCCCCATCCGTGATGGAATGCTGATGAGGCCCCGTCCAAGTAGAGGTTTCGTGCAGGTGACCACAGCTACTGTGAGTTGGGGCGTGCAATGGCCATGTCATGTTCATAACACAGCGTTTCATCACCCACCTCTATCTTCAAAATTGGGCATTATTTCACCCCCTCCTCAATGTAGTTCTCTGAGCCTTGGAAGGAGGATTTACACATCATTTAGGGCTGAGAACTCATCAGTCACGTATTCTCAGCACTTTGACCTGTTAGGACTCTGCACTAACCATCACCAACAGAAGCTTCTCTGACCAAGGCTGAGAGCAGCACTGCTTGTGGGCACACACATAAATATTGAGAAGACAGTCTGACATGTCCATTTAGCAAATCCATGGTCATACATTCCCTTCTTGGGCCTGTGATCTTCCAATCCATGGGATTTTTACCAAATTTACAGAACCAGTCATGAATTCACACCTAAGGTACAGCCATCCAATCTAATCAGAAACTGATTAGTTACCCCCTAGTAACAGTATTGCCACTATTACACCAGTGGACATACCTTTCCTAAGAGGCTATTGCTGTAGCTTGCAGAGTTCCTGGCTGGGTAAGATCACTGATAGTTTTTTTTTTCCCCTAATAGCCTGAATAGCACCTTCTTGTATTAGCCAGCAGGAAGGAAAATTCCAGGACAGTTCTAACTTGATTTCTCTATGCCCTGCAACCAAAAAGTATGTGGGTCTTCATCAATAGAATTCTGACATCTAGTTCTGGTCAAAACCCAAGAGCAAAAACAATAGCCTGTATTGTTTGGGGGGGGGGGCTCTGAGGCCTCCCTGACCAACAACTCATAAGTAAGCATCTCACATCTGGGACTGTATTTCATTTAATAACATGTGACTTCTGGGAGCTACATTATCCACACATGCACAGAACCTCCACTTGAGAAAATAAAAAGAAACTAGGCACCATGTCTTGCTGTTGCAACCCAAAGGCCGTGACTTGTCCTCCGTGGTTTCACTCTTACACACTCAAGATTATTTGTATCAATTATATTTTTAGGTTATATTACAAAATAGTAGGTTTCAATATGGCCTTCTCATACATCCTGAGGGCTGGGATTAAAGAACTTCCCACCATGCCCAGACTAATCAGGTTCTTTTACAAATAAAGTTGGCATTGTTATGGATTAAAGAGGAGAAAAAAGCCAGTAATCCTGGCTCATGCCTGTAATCCCAGCTACTCTAGGTTTTGAGGCAAGAAGATCACAAGTTTGGGGCTAGCCTCAGAAACTTAGTGAGACATTGTCTCAAAATGAAAAGTACAGTGAGGTTTGGATGTACTTCAGTAACACAGCACTTGCCTTGTATGTATGAGACACTATGTTCAGTCCTCTAGCATCACACAAGAAGGTGGCAGGGATGGAGGAAAAGGCAAAAGCCTTAAAATGTCAGAACCTGCAGTGGCCTTGGTGACTCATGCTTATAATCCCAGCACTGTGGTGGCTGAGGCAGGAGATTATCTTGATTAGGACCAGTCTGATGTTATAGGAACACCTTGTCTTAAAGTACAAAAGTGGGGCTGGAGAGATGCTCAGCAGTTAAGAGCACTGGCTGCTCTTGCAGAGAACCCAGGTTTGGTTTCCAGCACTCACACAGTGTCTAGTAACCATTGTAACTCCAGAGGCGAATCTGATGCCCTCTTCTGACCTCCATGCATTGCACAACACAGATACACTTATATACATGCTGGCAATACACTCATACACATGCAAATAATGAATATTTTTTAAAATAACAGGAGTATCAGCAGATAGTGCCCCTCTCAGTTCTAACCCCTCCTCAGTGGAAGCCCCTCCTCACTCCTCCATCTGCTCTGTAACTGATCACCTCCTGTTCACGTTGAAACCACATTAAACTGAGAACAGACACTACACTGGATCTTAGCCACAAGGCCAATAAATAGTTCATTGTTTATTTGTTGGGATAAGACTCTCAGTCTTTACCCAAGGCTGGCCTGGACCTCACGCTGTAGCCTCATTGGCCTTGATTGCTCAACAATCACCCAGTCTCAGCCTCCCAAGATCCAGGCTTCAGTGCTGTTCTTCCCCCAGCATGAGGTGCCTGGGAAATTCCGTGAGATTCAAAAGGAGAGACAGTGTCTGCAGACTGCTCATCCCTCACAGACAAGCTACACACTGGAAAGTTCATATTTTGAAATTAACCCTGGAATGTGGTGATATTTGAAGTTGAGGATTTGGGGAAATGTGTGGACTCTATGAATAGGATCAGTCCTTTTACAAGAAATATCCCAGAGATATCCTTCACCCCCTTCTACATGTGGATTATACGCAAAAAGACTATCAAGACTGTACCTATAAACCAGGAGGGTGGGCCTCACCAGACACCCAACAGCCAGCAGCACCTTGATCTTGAACTTCACAGACTCCAGACTATGAGAAATAAACTTATTTTCTTTCTGAGGCACTCAGCCCAGGGCATTGTGTTGTAGCAAACCAAACAGACATTTAATTCACATTGTACTCCTCACACAATCATTTATCATGGTCCAGACCTTTAATATTTCCAGAGGTATCCAGGTCTTGTGACAAATGTCTGTAATCTCAGCA
>NW_008333122.1:87109-90003 GCF_000622305.1 Nannospalax galili
TCATACACTCATACACATAAAAATAAATACATAAATAAAAGAATCAAAAATTGGTAAGTCAATGTGACTACACAAAGTGAACCTAAGTACATAACCTGATATAAGTACTTTATATTCACAAAGATATACTCAAGCTCTAAAACATCAACCAGCATGATTATCTCAGCTTTGGTGCCAGATGGACCTATGTTTCAATTTTCGCCCTACCTTTACTAAGATCTGTGTCTTTAGGCAAATTGTATGAACCCAAATGAACCTGTGGGTCAAGCACCTTGAGCTATCCTAATGTCAAAGGCTTAAACGTATGTAAGTAGTGGCTGTTCATTACTGACTGGCACAATACCACCTTGTACATTTGCAATAGTTGAACATGTCTGTGAAATCTTTAATCTCTCAATAGATCCCACTGCTGGACAAATAAAATAGAACTCTACAGTACTGGTGAGGGTACTGAAAAAAATTGGTGAAGTTAAGAGTTTTAGTCCTGTGCCGGGCATGGTGGCTCACGTCTTTAGTCCCAGCACTCGGGAGGCAGGCACATCTCTGTGAGTTCCAGGCCAGCTGGGCTACGGGGAGAACCTGTCTCAAAAAAGAAAAAAGGAAAAGAGCTCTAGTCCTGTAACAACACAGTCTAACCCCAAGTGGGAAATTGGTTTCTTTCTCTTCTGTACAGCAGGGATGGTCTTAGTCAATCACCCAGATAATGTAATAATATAACCACTCAATAAACAGAAGCTACTGTTGTGGTTCAAACAAGAGACTTATCAGGTGCTTCTAAGAGAATTATCAGGACTGAAACTTTGGCCACTGTGTTCTTACTGTATGTACACAGTCAGCTCCAAGTCACCTTTTACTCACAATCTAACCTCACCTTTCTCCTGTAAGCACTTCCTAGGTTTAGTCTATTATCACTCACACAGATACACTGATACTTTCTAATATATGATCATGGTGTCTTCTTTTTTTCAATGTGAGTTCAAGTTCTACAGTATTCAAGAAAATTGTAGTCCAGAAAGAATTATAGTAAAAAACTAACAAACAACTGATCTATTGCTTGGAACCCTTTTGCTCTTTTTTTTTCTTTCACATTTATGGGGCTGGAGAGCTGGCTCAGTGAAAAGCACTGGCTGCTCTTGCAGAAGACTTGGGTTCAATTCCCAGTATCCACATGGCAGCTAACAATCATTCATGACTCCAGTTCCAGGGGATCCACTGTCCTCTTATGACTTCCATTGGCACTGCCTACAAGGGTGTACTTATATACATGCAAGCAATACCCTCATACACACAAAATAAAAATAATAATAAAATATTTTTTAAACTATATTTATTTAGTGTACTTTCTTAAAAATTTTAAGAATATCTGGGCTGGTCCGACGCATGGTGGCACACACCTTCAATCCCAGCACTTGGAAAACTGAAGTAGGTGGGTCTGTCCAGGTTCTGTAAGAGCAGATCCTGCATGTTAAAGAACTCTGCTCCCACTATCGGGGACAGCTACTAACAGTCTCCTTGGCTACTCAAGAATCAGCACAGTTCTCAGGCAGGCTGGAGGAATCAGAGAGGAAGACCGAAGGATGCCCCGGTCCTCAAAGAGGTGTCAGAAACTCCCACTTCTGCCATGTTGGCTCTGACTCCTCTCTTCAGAGCCTCCACAACTTCTCCCTCACATGCTGTCTATGTCTTGTGCTGGGGCCAGAGCTCTCCCCAGAATCTCATCATGCTGTCATGTATCTGTCCTTCGTGATGTCAATAACTCTTTAAAAAATTATTTTATTTCAATACTGTCAGACCAAACTCCAAGCTTTCCACTTTCTTTCCTTTATGGAAACCTGATTGGATTTTAAAAACCTTGAAGTGTCAGACCTGGTGGTGTCACGCCATCTCCAATGAAGCCTGCATGAGATCCTCCGTGGGTTGAGGCTGGAACTTCAAGGAAGGTTGCCTCTTGGAATTGGCTGTGCTAAAAAACATGCAGTGTACTTGGCATGCTTTTACTTGCTATTATCTTTCTGACTGTCACTGTATCATGATCCTTGCCCACTCTCTCGAGGACCCTGTTCCCGTCGGACTGAACTGCCCCGGTGGCACACACCTTCAATCCCAGCACTTGGAAAACTGAAGTAGGTGGGTCTCTGTGAGACTGAGGTCAGCCTGGTCTACATAGCAAGCTCTAGGCCACCTGGGGCTACAAGGAGACCCTGTCTCAAACAAACAAACAAACAAACAAAAACAAAACAGAACACTCTGAACTGAATGACTTCTCACAGGACGTCTCATTCATTGTGGGTCCACACACACCTGAGGCTGGACTGCTGCTGACCACAGACCCACAGGCCCTGCCTGGGAAGGGAACAAGCCTTTCCCTTTAGAAGCCCAACATCACCTCTGACAAGATGCAGAAAATTTCCCCCTTTCAACAGGACATGTAATTTCACTTCCTTACTCTGCAACACCAATCTTGTCAGCAAAGATGGAAGATGAAAAAAATGGAGTCAGGCATCAATTCATTGATTAGCAAAAGGTTTAAAGGCCATTAATTACTCATATTCCCTCATATGGATGCTAACTGCTTCACAGCGATCACCATGTCGCCCTGGATGGCCTAAAACTCACTATGTGGACCAGGTTAGTTCCAAATGTACACAGATCCACCTGCTTTTCCTGATTACAGCCATGCACCACTGTGCATGGTCAGTTTCACTTTTAAAATGATTTTAAAAAAAAAACCAAAACTCATGTATGCTGGGCATGGTGGCACACACCTTAAATCCCAGCACTTCGGAGGCAGAGGCAGGTGGATCTCTGTGAGAATGAGACCAGCCTGGTCTACATAGGGAGTTCCAGGACAGCTGAGGCTACAGGGAAACCCTGTCTCAAAAAGACCAAAAAAA
>NW_008333122.1:90042-127333 GCF_000622305.1 Nannospalax galili
AGGACACAAACTCTTCAGGACTTCCAAACATCAAGAATGGAAACCCGGATGGCGCCCCGCGCCCTCCTTTGGCTGCTCACCGACGCCCTAGTCCTGACCCAGATCCACGCGGGTGAGTGTCGGGTCGGGACAGAAAAGGCCCCCGCAGGGAGGAGCGAGGGCCCCGCCCGCAGCGCCGCAGACCCTCCCCGCTCCCCGGCTGGGCGCCCCCGGCCCGGCTCCTTCTCCACCCGAGCCCGGAGCCCTCAGCTGCCCTCCCGGCCGCGCCCCTGCCCCGGTCTCACCGCGCGCCCCCCAACGCAGGCCCGCACTCGCTGAGCTGTTTGGGCACCGCTGTTTACCGTCCGGGTCAGCAGAAGCTTCGTTTTGTGGGAGCCGGCTACGTGGATGACACGCAGATCCTGTGCTACGACAGTGCGGCAGTGAGTGGGATGGTGAAGCCTCGGGCTGCCTTCATGGAGCTGGAGGACCGGGAGCATTTGGAGCAGCAGACAAGCCTGGTCAGGACTATCATGAAGGTTATCCGAAGGGAACTGCAGATCCCGCTCAGCTACTACAACCAGAGCAAGGACAGTGAGTGATTCGGATCGGGATGTTTGTCTCACCCCTCACCCGGGGTTGGTATCCCAGTTCCTGCGGTGATTTATCGGGGTTCTCTCAGTTTGAAATGGGCTCTGCCCTGTCACCTCCCTTGAGGCACTGGCAGGAGGTAATGGGCAGAACCATCTTTACAGTCTTAGACTGACCTCCTTGTCTGCAACAGGTTCTCACACTGTTCAAGTGTTGTTCCGCTGTGATGTAGGGCCAGACAGGCGCCTCCTTCGCGGGAACTATCAGTACGCCTATGATGGCCATGATTACATCTCTCTAAACACGGACCTGAGCTCCTGGACTGCAGCAGACTCAGTGGCTGAGATCACCCAGCGCAAGCTGGAGGCCGCTGGAGTTTCGAAGGAGTGCAGGTTTTTCTTGGAGGACAAGTGTGTGGAGTGGCTCTACAGGTACCTGGAGAAGGGGAAGGAAAATCTGGAGCGCTCAGGTATGAACAATAACCCATCCTGGAATCTGGAAATGTGGAACCCATGGGAAAAATAAGACTTCGAGGAGGGAAAAGGTGGGATAAAAATGATAGCAGACACCCCTCATTCCAACCTTTAGTGTTGAGGAAGGGAAACAAATCTATAACTCCACAAAAAGATGGGGCCTCAATGATGGCCCAGTACAGGAAACCATGGTGATCAGGAACACTCTGGCTGTGAACTATTTGGATCAGGAAAGACTTTTGAACAAAGGAATGAAAGACCTCTCACACCTACTGATAACTCTGGGGGGCATAGGGGCAGACGGGATCTGAGTGCTGTGTAAACAGAGAAGCTGAGTAATATACTTCCTCCTCCTACGTTCTTAAGACAAAGGCTGCATACACTGAGGCAACAGAAAAAGAAAATCACTAGACTGACAAGATGGCTCAGTGGGGAATCAGTGGGGAAAGGGCTTGCCGCCAAGCCTGACAACTTGAGTTCAGAAGTCCAGACCCACATGATAGAAGGAGAGAACAAACTTCTACAAGTTGACTCCTGATCTCCACACATGTGCCACAGCAGACACAGACACACAGACAGATGCAGAGAGAACTTGAGTTCAGAAATCCAGACCCACATGATAGAAGGAGAGAACAAACTTCTACAAGTTGACTTCTGACCTCCACACATGTGCCACAGCAGACACAGACACACAGACAGATGCAGAGAGAGAGAGAGAGAGAGAGAGAGAGAGAGAAAGAGAGAAAGAGCACTCTCATGCATAATCATGCAAAATAAATGTTAAGAGAAAAATCAGTCCAGTCCCTGATGAACTGGCTCATATAGGCAGTTAGAAAACCTTGGCTATCACTGGTTGAGGGCCCCATGAAGCTAATAAAGGACAGGCAGGGATTGGACATGAAGGAAGTGGCGTTTGATGCCCAGTTTGCTTGGCTTTATACTACTGTTCACAGGAAATGTAAGGAAGAAGTTAATTCAACAGGGACCTAGGACTGACATGGAACATTGATGGCTCCCAGATGGGAAGTGATCTTCAGTTATGAGGAAGGACAGACTGTGGCATGTAAAGTGGGCTTGTGAGGAGCTAAGACACTCTAAAAATGATAATTGACAGGAAGGCAAATTCAGTGCTTGAGAACTTCTGTACGACTTTAAAGGCCAAACCATTAAAAGGGTTAAAGAGCTGCAGATGGTCCCCACTGTGAGTGCTGCTATGGAGGAAGAGGACCCTATGGAAAGGAAAGGGCTTCAGCCTGTTCTCTAATGGGTAGCCAAGGCTTCCTGCAGGTGGAGACTAAGCAGGGTGACTGAAGGTTCAACCTTGAACTGTAGATTGGTCTACTAATAATGCACAGAAGATTTGGGTTTGGGTGGATGCTGAAGCTAGGTGTGCCTTGGCTCCTGGAGGCCCCCAGGAACATCAAGGTAATTGAGCATCTGTAGATGGATATGGAGATACAGCAGTGGAGGTAAAAAGAATTAAGCTGTCCTAGAGGTGAGCAATTATTTCTCCTCCTCCCAGTCACTAAATGATGGCCCCACTAGAACCCACACCCTACTCCATTAGTTCCAAAACAGCATCAGAAACTAGGGGCCAAGGGCTCAAACAAATCAAACTCTGAAAAGAGTGACTAGCACTTCCCTTTGGACTCAGCCCTTCTTTCTGCCCATGTTTACAGATCAGACTCCAGCTTTTCAGAGTCACTGGGTTTTAACAGACTGAGAAATATTGGGACTAATAACCCCAATCTAGAATTTTCCAAGAAATAGAAAGTTCTCCATCTTAAGTCCAGGCTACTTAAGTACTACTCTCTAAATTCCCAACCTAACTGTATGGTCCATTTTGAGAATGGTCACATGATCAATACCCAGGTAGTTCTTGGGAAGGTTGTTTATCTCTGATCTTTTTCTTCAGATGCCCCCAAAACAAAAGTGACCCATCATCCCAGACCTGAAGGGGACATCACCCTGAGGTGCTGGGCCCTAGGCTTCTACCCTGCGGACATCACCCTGACCTGGCAGAGGGATGGGGAGGACCTGACCCAGGACATGGAGCTTGTGGAGACCAGGCCTGCAGGGGATGGAAACTTCCAGAAGTGGGCAGCTGTGGTGGTGCCTTCTGGAGAGGAGCAGAGATACACATGCCATGTGCAGCATGAGGGGCTGCCTGAGCCCCTCACCCTGAGATGGGGTAAGGAGGGGTGTGGACACAGAGCCTGCTGTCAGGGAAAGCAGGAGCCTTCTGGAGACCCTGAGCAGGGCCAGTGCTGAGAGCTGGGGTCAGGCCCTGTCCTAGTCTGTTCTTCATTGCTGTGACAAAACACTCTGACCAGTACCAACTTGGGGAGGAAAGGGTTTATTTGTCTTACATCTCCCAGGTCGCACGCAGTTCATCAGGGAGCCCAAGGTAGGAACTCAGGGCAGGAACCTGGAGGCAGGAGCTGGAGCACAGGCCATGGAGGAATGCTGCTTACTGGCTTGCTCTCTTGGCCCCTGCTCAGCCTGCTTTCTTATGCAACACAGGCCCACCTGCCCAGGGGTGGCACCACCCACAGTGGGCTCGGCCCTCCCACATCACTCATCAAGAAGATGCCCTTCAGACATGGCCACAGGCCAGTCCAATAGAGGAAATTTCCCAATTGAGGCTCCCTCAACCCAGGTGTGTCAAGTTGACACTAAAGCTATCCAGCACAGGCCCTCACCTTCCCTTCCCTTCCCTTCCCAGAGCCTCCTCAGCCCACCATCCCCATCATGGGAATTATTGCTGGCATGGTCCTCTTTGGAGCTTTGGTCACTGGAGCTGTGGCTGCCATGGTGATGACAAAGAGAAAGAGTACAGGTAGGGAAGGGGTGGCATTTGAGGTTTGGCCTATTGGGAAATTTCAAGTCCTGTATGCAAATGTGCCCATCTCCACTTGTGCTACTGAGGAATGCTAATATGTGCTACTCACTCTGGGTTGTAACTGACACAAAGAACATGGGAGAATGGAGAACAAATATTTCATGCTGATAGTTCTGGTAGTGTGGACCTGTTCCTAGCAGATAGGAATCAGATAAGGATAAGGCTCTTGGTGGTCTTCCTACACAGCTACTTTTCACATGTTTTCTGTCCCTGCCATGGATGTACAGCCACAACCCTGGAAAATTCTCTGAGGCCCAGGACTGGAGTTTCCTCTAGGACATCACCATCCTGCACCCTTCTCTGTCGTTTTCCTCCCAGAGATGGCTAATAGCTGTATGTAAAGCAGGGTGCTTGAACTTTTACTCAAAGTTACCAGTGCCTATCTGGTAATTTATTGGCCGCAGTGCTTTCTTTCTTAGGGCTAAAAGCATAGTAAATATTAGCTTTTAGTCCAGGAGTGAACCTTTATCCTGGCCTAATCTCTTAGCTAATGATAGCTGAGTTATTTGTTCAGGACAGGGAGGTGGGCTAAGGGCTGTTGACCAAGATGCTTTCCCTCAGAGCAAGGAGCTTAGACTTTTGACCCGACCACTTTTCTCCTGCTGGTCCTGCAGTGTTCTGTGAGATGGGAATCTGAGAGCTGCTGTGTTTAGCACACTTCTTTCAGCAGAGAACATAGCCTCTGCTGAAAGCTTTAGGCTCATCTCGTCCTAGGGCATGCCATCCTGGTTTCCTACAGAGACGGAAAAGAATGTCGTTACGTAACTATCCTATTTCTTTTTATTTTTTACTTTTTGGTCTTTTTGAGATAGGGTGTCCATGTAGCTCCAGCTGTCCTAGAACTCACTATGTAAACCAGGCTGGCCTTGAACTCACAGAGATCCGCCTGCCTCTGCCTCCCGAGGGCTGGGATTAAAGGTGTGTGCCACCACGCCCAGCTACCTATCCTATTTCTACTTCCACCCTCTGGCCTCTTGTCCCAGAACTTGTACTCCCTTTATACATTAGAGGAACATCCCACTAGAAAGGAGGGAGAGACCAAGTCCCCCATCACTTTCCCAAACATGCCTGCAGCTGGGCACAACAGCATGAGTCCTGGGCTCCACCAGCTGGATGAGCACATGCTGGACCTCCACTCAGCACATGGAGAGAAGGAAAAGCTAGAACTGCATAGAATGCATCTTGTCAAGGTGACATTGCCACATCCAGTTTCCAGGAGCAGCGGGGAAGCTGTCCCAGCCACATCACCGCACTGGGTGTCAGGGTGTGAGCAGTGGGCCCTGTGTGGGTCCCGGTGCTGGTGGGCTTGTGTGTTCTTCTCCTAACCATGAAACCTTACGCTTGGTGCTTTAGCTTTTTCTAAATATATATATATATTCTCCTACTCTCCAATATCACATATAGAATTTTTTATGCTTAAATAATAATTTAGATTCTATTTTTTGTGCCCAAAGTCACAAATCAGTCCAGGGAATTCTCGGGTAACATCATTGAGAGACTTTCCTTGTGTCAATGGCTTCCTATGTTTTCCACTGAGGCTGTGCCCATGGGAAAGAAAACAGTATGTACCTGTCACCATGATAACTCAGGGCTCATGGTACATGTCCTTCCTCAGTGAAAAAAAAATACATCTCACTAGGACTGTTCTGCACTGTGGGTGCCGCTCAGCTCACTGATATCAGTGGGCTCCACTGTTGTTCCAAAACACTGAGGCCTCCCCCCAGAGCCATCACTTGGACTGTTCATCATGGAGGCCAGGTGTTATTTCTTCTTCTCTTTTTCAGTAGAGTCTCACACTGCACTCCAGGCTGATTTGGAACTTACAATGTAGCTGTAATGGATCATCTTCACCGTTACTGCAACTGGATTTAGAATATTCCAGATTTTTCAATTTGGGGCATGCCTGTGAGGGTGTTTCCAAAGAGCATTAACTGAGGAGGGAAGATCTACCCTGAAAATGGGCAGTGCCATCCTACATGGTGCTGCAAACTGAAGGAAAGAGGGAAAGGAGACAGCGGACAGGAACCAGCATCTCTTCTTCCTGATCCGTGGAGACCTGTGGAGTCCGGCCACCTGCTCCAGCTGCCATCAACTCCACCAGACTTTCCTGCCATGAAGGGCTGCACCTCTTAAATCACAAATCAAATAAATCCTTCTTCCCTTAAGTCGCTCCTTTCAACTATCTTTTCATATAGAAAAGTAACTAATACCGGAGCCCTGGCTGCCCTGGTGCTCACAGAACTCCTGCTCTTGTCTACTGAGTGCTGATAATACAAATGTGAGCCAAATACCAGGCTCCAGGAGTAACTGTGCAAGCTGTAAGGGAGGCTGATGCATCACTAGGCATGTGTGGTCGGCATCCTTGAAGCTGCATGGTCCCAACACCAGTAACCTCAGTCCAACTCATGACACAGAATCTAAGCTCTGCACCAGAATCTTGGGAAGATGTCCAGGGGACCCCTGTGCACAGGAAAGCTTGGCCTCTCCGTAGATTGTCTAGGGCTGGCCACAGAACTGTGTGTTCTCTTCCAGGTTTGTGATCTGAATGTGAAATGTCTTCTATAGGTTCATGTGTTTGAATACTTGGTCCTTAGCATGTGATGATGTTTGGGAAGGTTGTGAGCCTTATAAGGTGGAGCCTTGCTCAAGGAAGTGGTTGCTGGTGGCCAGCCAGTTATACTGGCTCATACCTATAATTCTAGCTACTCCAGAAGCCGAGGCAGCAGAATTGCAAATTTGAGGCCAGCCTCAGAAGCTTAGTGAGATTCTGTCTCAAATGAAAAGTGAAAGGTGAGCCAGGTATGGTGGTGACACCTCTAGTCCCAGCACTGGGGAGGCAGAGGCAAGTAGACCTCTGTGAGTTCAAGGCCAGCTTGGTAAGGTCTCAGGTGTACTTCAATAACATAGTACTTGCCTAGCATGTATGAGACACTATGTTCAGTCCCCTAGGACCACAGAAGAAGGAGGTGGAGGGAGAGGAGAAGTAGGAAGAAGAAAGTTAAAAACAAGTCATTGTAATCTGGCCTGGTGACTCACACCTGTCATCCCAGCACTCTGGAGGCTGAGGCAGGAGATGATTGGTTTGAGACCAGCCTGGTGTTTTAGAAAGACCTTTTCTTAAAGAACAGGAGTTTCAGTTTCAGCAGATAGAGCTCCTCTCTCAGTTCTAAGCCCATCCTCAGTGCAGCGCCTCTCCTCAGTCCTCCATCTGCTCAATAACTTTGATCACCTCATGTTGTCCATGTTGTTAATGTTAAAACCACATTAAACTGAGAAAAGCAGACACTGCGCTGGATCTCAGCCACAAGACTGAGGAGAAATCATTTGTTTGTTCAGACCGACTCTCAATCTTTATCCCAGATTGGCCTGGACCTCACTCTGTAGTCTAGGTTGGGCTTATTTTCAACAATCTTCCTGCTTCAGTCTCCCAGGATCTTGGATTATAGGTGTGAGCCAACATATATGACTCTCCAAATCACTTATCATTATTACTCTATAAACGGTATGATAGTTGGGAATTTAGTAAACTAGGATTATTCTTCCTTATCACAATGATTTTTAAAAAATATTTATTATTTTTATTTTATGTGTATGAGTGTATTGCCTGCATGTATGTGAGTGCACCTGTGTCATGCAATGCTGTGGAGATCAGAAGAGGGCTTCAGATTTCCCTGGAACTGCAGTTAAGGACGGTTCATAGCGGCCATGTGAGTGCTGGGAATCAAACCCAGGTCCTCTGCAAGAGCAGTCAGTGCTCTTAACCCTGAGCCATCTCTCCAGCCCCATCACATTGATTTTTTACATTTTCTTGATTTAACATTTTTCTTGCTGTTTATTTAATGCTGTAGACTTGATGCTCCCTTGTTAGCAGACTTAGGATCAAAGCCTGTACCTTGGCAGCTCCAAAGCCAGGCTCTGCTGCCTTCAATAAGTCAATTAAAAGATAAAAATTAATAGTGAAATGGGGGGACTTATTGAATGTAAGCACGTTGAGAAGAGGGACATAATGATCCAGCAGACCCCAAGTCTGTCTTCAGAGTCCTTACATGAAGGTGAGGTTTAAACAGAAGACAAGAGGCATGATTAGGCCGTCCCAGTCAAAGTGTGGGCTCACCTACCCTTGACTCATCATTTTCTGGGTTTCTGTCTCATTCCAGAAGGTGATCCTACAGCTATTAGAACCATGGGAACTCTTTTCTGGAGAGTCTTCCTATGTCCGGCCACAGGCTTTGGTGTTGTTCTTCCTGCAGCATGAGACCCTTGGGAAATTCCAGTTCCCTGAGGTTCCCTGTTTCAGAGTCTCATGCGCACAAAGAGGGACACAGGTGCCTTTAAACTATCCTCACCCCTGCCAGATTGATTACACCCCCAAAGCTCATATTTTAAAACAGCCCACTGCAATGTGATAGTATTTGATGGACTTTGGGAGGTGCTGAGATC
Organism: Nannospalax galili; assembly: GCF_000622305.1. Lineage (NCBI taxonomy): Eukaryota > Metazoa > Chordata > Mammalia > Rodentia > Spalacidae > Nannospalax > Nannospalax galili. The sequence goes on from NW_008333122.1 coordinate 98,428, forward strand.
AGGAGTGTACAGCCTTTATGAATGGGATCAGTCCCCGTACAGAAAAGATCCCAGGAAGATCCTTCATCTCTTCTGCCATGTTGAGGATCAACAAAAGGTGACAAGACAGGGTCCATGGTTCAGGGAGTGTTCCTCACAGATACTCAATTGTCAGTACCTTGATCTTGGACTTCCCAGACTTTAGATGATGAGAACTCCAGCTAGGATTACAGGGGAATGCCACCATGCCCAGCTTCTTCATGGTCATTTTTTTTGAGTCCCATTCTGTCTAGTAGCATCCTAAGTGGATAGTCAGATTGCCAGGAGAATGAAGTAACTGATGTAATCACTTTGGAAGGAGAAGACTCTTCCCACTCATGACTGGTTGGCCCCTTGCTTTGGGCCTGTGGTAGGGCACATATTGTGGAAGATGATTTTTGCAAAGAAAAACAACCTTATTTCAGAAGCCAGGAAGCAAACAAGAGACTAGGTCCCTCAGTCCCTTTCAAGGGTAAGTTCCCAATACCTAAGGACCTCCTTTAAGGAACAACCTCCCAAGGTTTCATAGCATCCCAGTATAACCACCCTGACCCACACCTTTAACACAAGGGCCTTGGGGCAGAGAATAAGGGGTCATTGAAAGGAAAGCTTTGAGCCCTCACTCAACCTGAGACCAAGTCCGCAGCCACCCCAGCACTTAATCAAATATTAAACTCGCATAGAGCACTCTGCTGGAAATACTTTCCTTGGAATGTGGAAGATGTTGCTCCATTGTCTCTGTATATTCTGGCTTTCTTCTTAGTTTCTGTGTTGATACAGAGTCTCACCATGTAACACAGGAGAACCCGGAGCTCATGATCCTCCTGCCTTAGCCTCCCAAGCACTGGAATTACAGGAGTGTGCCACTGCACTTGGCTTGGGCATGTCAATTTGTAGCTATCTTTCCTCTCTTCCATGATTGGCTGCATTATGAATAAGTTCTTTGCTTTTTTCGAAACGTATCATGTCCATGATTGGCAGATGTGTGGCAGGCACAACAGGCCTGGTTCTGTAGGAGCCATAGATCTGTATCCCAGAACTCTGCTCCTGATTTCAGAAGGTCCTATTATAAGGTGGAATTCACCATCTGTAATCCACTGGGGGGACCATGGACAGCTAATAAGTCTCATTGACTACTCATGGCTACAGGGTAGTTTCAAGTAGGCTAGAGGAATCAGAGAGCCTGGCTGAGGGCTGCTGACAGGAACACCCATGCTCAGAGAGCTATAAGGGACTCCCACTTCCGCCATGTTGCCTCTGAGTCCTCTCTTGGGAGCCCCACCTCCATCACCATTTTTCCCACTATTTTTCTTTTTTAAAATATTTTATTTATTTTTATTTTATGTGTCTGAGTGTATTGCCTGCATGTAGGTAAGTGCACCCATGTCATGCAATGCCGGCGGAGGACAGAAAAGGCTGTCGGATCCCCTGGGACTGGAGTTATGGACAGTTGTTAGCTGCTATGCGGGTGCTGGGATTCGAACCCGGGTCCTCTGCAAGAACAGCCAGTGTTCTTAACCGCTGAGCCATCTCTCCAGCCCCACCATGCTTTCTTTGTCTGGTGCTGGACCCTGAACTCACATCAGAGTCCTACCACTCTGTTGTCTATCTGTCTGTCTGTCTGCCCATGGCCTTAATAAATTTTCTAATGAACTCCATACTCCCAAAAACCTGTCTCCATATCCCCCCTGAATTCGCATCCCAGACATTTCAAAGGAAGCATTTTTATTTCCATACCCTCTGATAAAACTTCAAGCTTCCTACTTTCTTTGCTTTATAGAAGCCTGATTGGATTTAAAACCCTCTGAAGAAAATGACAGCTCACAGGAAGTTCCACGGTGTGAGAATCCCACACATTTGAGGCTGGACTGCCGCTGACCACAGACCTACAGTCCTTGCCTAAGACGGGAACAAACTTTTCCCTTTAGAAGTCCAGCATCACCTCACCTCACAAGACGCATAAAATCCCCCCTTTCAACAAGACGTCTGATCTCTCTTACTCATCTGTAACCCCAAGATGAAAAAATGGGGTATATATCAAATCCATCAATTAGCAAAAGATTTAAAGGCCATAAACTACTCATATTTCCTTACATTGATATGGCCTGGTTTACAGTATCAGCCTCTGCTCATCTTTCATTTAGATTCCTTTACAATGTCATTATTCTTGACATTTACCTTTAGAGAGAGATAATCATCTTAGAATCCTATGTATAACCAAGCACACTGTGAATCTCCCTCAGGATCGTTTAGATTCCATAGTCTTTACCTAACAGTCAACTCTTGAACAGTATGTTGACAATTTCTTGTTTTTATCAAACAGGGTATACTTACAGATCATTATTCTTCTGAAAGCTCTTGCTGAATGAGGCCATGAAGCCTCCAGACCCAATGGAACAAAAAACGTGCTCCAATGTAGGACATGAGGAACCTCAGGTCACTCCAAAGCTCATCTCAAAATGCCTGGAGTTGATTTTGTCCATGCTACTCCTCCAAAGAAGCAGTTACATACATTTATGTGAGCAAGTGGCTGCCACCACCAATGGATTCCTAATGCTGCCACTCATTCTGAGCCCCATCCACTACACTTCAATCCATTTCCTCTGCCTCAGCGGTACTAGCTTCCTTTGAAACCCTGCACGTAGCATTGTCCACAGTCCTGCTCTGCAGTTTACCTGATTTTAATAACCTTTAACCTACATTGCCAGGAAAATCATGGGATTTCTGAGGGCATCCTTGGACAGCCCTTTGTCTCTCCAGTCCACCCACAGCATTCTGCTGATCACACCCTCTGACAGCAGGCATGCCCCAGTGCCTGTGTGCAGTGGCAGAAACTGCCACCCTAGCTGACAGAGCCTCTCACACTAACCTATCCATTCACACTGGAGTTCCTCATGCTGTGGTGCTCCCTCACAAGTCTGTGAGACACAACACCTGTGAGTCAGCACTCACCTGTGCACAAGCCTTGTGACCAACTCCACCATCTTCTGTCACTCTCACACTCATACCTGGCTAGAATCTCCCCCTGCCTGGCAGATGGAGTTCTCCTTCCCCTCTACATGATTGCCCCACAACCATGGATATGATTTTGAAGCCACAAGAGAATCTCTGGCTCTCTTCCGTTAACTCGGATTTGCTTCTCCTTGGTGATGCCTCTGGGAAAGTTGTTTCAGAGGAAAAGCAGAAACTGGCTCTGGCACAGCTTCCCTACATGAAGCCTGTGTGGAACATACACCCACTGTGAAGTCAGCCTGTGCTACTGAGTGTGCTGTTCTTCCTGGAGTTTATACTCTGGGCAAATGAAATACAGACACTATTAAAATAACTACAAACATGTGTTTATAGTCTGCCAAAGAGTGTCAGAGTTTGGAAGCCCCATGTTCTTACCTTGGGTTGGTACTCCAAGTACCAACAAGAGTTATCACTTCTGCTCCACTGCAGTTCCTCACTTTCCCACCAAGAGAGCCCTTGTTATTGTCTGGCCCACTGTAAAGAACTTAACACTTGTGGGTAGAGAGATGGCTCAGTGGTTAAAAGCACTTGCTGCTCTTACAGAGGACCCCAGTTTGATTCCCAGCACCCACATGATGACCAACAGCCATCTGTAACTCCAGTTCCAGGATATCTGCTGCCCCCTTGGCCTCATCTGGCACCTGGTATGCACATGCTACACATACATACACATAGGCAGAGCACTCCTACACATAAAATAGATATACACCTTTTTTAAAAGCCCCCAAACCAAGAAGCTAAACATAGGTGCACAGCAAGTGAGAGGCTGACAGGCTCTAACTATGCAGCCAGTAAAGCCCTCCATTCCTTCTTCACCCAGCTCATGAGCCTGTGTTTAGCCCTGACAGGCAGTATCAATGCCCCAGGGAATGAAAAGGACAAATGGCTACAAACGGATCCCAAAGATCATCAGATGGAGCCTGGGCAAGAGGACTTTCTGTGGTCTTTAACAGTTTGGTTTTCACATATTGTTTATACGGTGGGACATATGTGTTCTTAGGATAGTTAAAGAGCTAAATGATACTTCGTTCTGCCCTGTTTCTACATCATTAGGAGCTTTTTCAAGTAGTGCTAACCACCTAACATCAAAATGAAGAAAAATACCCTCCTGGATGCACGGTACTCAAGGCAATGGAGAGCAGGTCAACCGGAGGTCAGCCTTATAGGTAACCTAAAGGATTACCAGGGCCAGTTCCCAAGTCCCAGAGTAGACAGTATAATGAAGTGGACACCCATGACCCCAGACCATGGACAAGGATCCATCTACTTCCTTCCACATATTTTTCTTTTTTTAAAATTTTCTTTCTTAAAGGGAAGACTTTTAAACATTCTTTTAAAAATGATTCACATATTTTTCTTTTTTTTAAATTTTCTTTCTTAAAGGGAAGACTTTTAAACATTCTTTTAAAAATGATTCATATTCTCTCTCTCTCTCTCTCTCTCTCTCTCTCTCTCTCTCTCTCTCTCTCTCTCTCTTTCTCTTTTTGGGTAGGTATGTAAACATGAGTACAGGTGCCTATGGAGTCCAGAAGGGGCATCAGATCTCCTGGAGCTGGAGTTAGAGAAGGTTGTGAGCTGCCTGATGTGGGTGCTGGAAGAGCAGCAAGTGTTCTCAACAGCTGAGCCATCTCTCCAGCCCCTAAATACTCTTCTTCAGCCTCTCTTTTTATGGGTCACTCATTGATCCCCTTCCCTAACATATACCACCCATATATGTCAGTCAGGCTAACCTCACCTTCCAAGAGCTGGAATTTTAGATGTATGCTGCCATACTAGACTTTGAATCTCTCTCTCCTCTCTCTCTCTCTCTCTCTCTCTCTCTGTGCATGTGTGTATGTGTGTGTGTATGTGCTTGTACTTGTTACTATGGCAGTGTGAACAATTACATGCAGGTGCTGTGCGTATGAAGTCCAAATGTTGATGTCAGGTGTCGTTCCTCCATTAGAGACAGGCTCTTTCATTGAACCTGAAACTAATTAAATGGTCTAGACTGGCTGGCCAATACTCCTCCGGGATCTCCCTGTCGACTTCTCACTGATGTGAGGTTACAGGCATGTGCTCTGGTACCCAGATTTTTACATGAACTCTGGGAATTTGAACTCAGGTCCCCATACTTGCATAGCAAGACCTTTAATGGCTGAGCCAGCTCCTCGGTCCTGAATTGAAATGCAAAATACATATTCATCAGACAAATGAGGCTAAACCACTTCTGGCTAACTTACAAGAAATGAGATGTTTTAATTAGTGGGCAGTGTGCTTAGATTTGTTCTCTTCTGCTTCTTTTTTATGTTTTTATTATTTATTCTATTTTAATATTCTATTATTTATTCTTATTGTTATTCGATTTTATATTTTCTATCTCTTTGAAGATTTATTTCCATTTGACACTGAGCTGATGCATCTGTCCCCAGCCACCAACTTGTGTGTGAAACATTTAGGGAAATTCCACATGGGGAAACGGCAGAGTCCAGGGACCACCACTCCAGATAGGGAGCATGGCATGGTGATTACTTTAAGTAAAGACATTCAGAGCAGACACTGGGCAGGTCTTTAGTATCCCCTCATCTGCCTAAAGTCCTGAGTCAGCTAAGCAGAGAACATTCACCTCTGGTCCTCCCCACTCAGTGTTAACTGCCTCACGTGGCAGGAACCTGTCAGCATCCTGGGCAGACTTGCCACACACCATCTTCATCTAGCTCAGTCCCATTCAGTTCTCCAAGGAAAGTGATTTTCAACCATTTACAAACCAGTCTGTCCTCTGGACCCACCAGGACATTGCATGTTCTCCAAGTCCATAGATGTCTGTAAAAACCATCTGCTGTCCTTTGACATTCTGCATTCTCCTCCCACGTAGAAAAGAGTACCAAAGCTCTCATATAGCCCAGGCTGTTCCTCCACTCCACACAATCCTCCTTTCTCAGCCTCTGGTTGGTGGGAATAAAGCATGAGCACCAAGTCCACTCAGAAGAGCAGCTCTTGAATTGTGGTCCTGGAATCCTTGATGTTCATGGAATCCATGAGCTTGTAATATTTTCACGCTTCTAAAATTTACTTGCCATGATTTTTTGGGAGTATTTGACAGTGAGTTAATCTATTGGCACTTTAGTTTGAATGAAGGCTGTGGGAACAATATTCAGTAGGCAGTATTACAATCTCTACCACAACTGATTTGCACCATAAAAGGGCTGTTGTACTTTTTAAAGGTCTTTAAAAAAGAAAAGTCAGGATCTCATGCTCAGTCCAAGCTGGCTTTAAGCTCATGGCAAAACTTCTGCTTCAGCTCAACATCCCAAATGCTGGGATTACAGCCCTGGACTAGGACGTCTGGCTTATGTTCTCATTTATAACACGGTAAATGTGGGTAGAGGCAGCCTACGTGAAATCTCTTTGTGACCCTCTGTAATATGTAAGCACATACAGAGCTCCTGAAACCAAAAGGTTGAGATTTCTGCCTCACACAGCTCCTGGCCAGGACTCAGGGAAACACTGCTAGAGCACTGGGCGCCTAGGAAGAGTTGGAAAAGTCCCTGGTCTCAGGTGTGGTCTTGAAGGGGCCTGAGGTGGGAAGGCTGGGGTTGGGGATTTCTCCCGGCCCTGGCTGTGTTTCTTCAGCTCACATCCTGCGTCACTGTGGCAGGTTCTTCTGCCTGGACACATGTTCTCCTCCCACTGCATGTGTTGGGGATTTCTCCCGGCCCTGGCTGTGTTTCTTCAGCTCACATCCTGTCACTGTGGCAGGTTCTTCTGCCTGGACACATGTTCTCCTCCCACTGCATGTCCAAATTCTGGAGAAAGACACGGACGGAGTCAGGCGTCACCGTGGTCTCTCCCCACACACCACGATGCTTTAAACTCCACAGGAGACATTCTCTCCAGGCCTTCCAATCCTGAAGATGGGGTCCGCAGCTCTGGGCGCGCCCCTCCCGCTGCTCACCATGGCCCTGGCCCTGACCCAGACCCTCGCCGGTGAGTGCTGGGTCTTAAAGAAAGGCCTCCGCCCCAAGGAGCAAGCGCATCGCTCCATGGAGATGGAGCACCGGAGCTTGGTATCCACCCTCAACCGCCCAGACCCTCCACAGTCCCCTAGCCGGGCGCCCGTGCCCCCCTTCTCCACCCTGAGCCGGGTGATCCCTGCCCAGCTCCCTTCTCCAGCCTAAGCCCCAGACCCCGGCTCCGGTCCCAACCGCGTCCCTGTTCTGGGGTCCCCAGAGGAGTAGGATGCCCCAGGCTCGCATTCCCTGCGGCATTTCACCGTAGCCGCGTCCCGGCCCTACCTCGGGGATCGCGGTTCATCTCCCTTGGCTACGAGGACGACACGCTGATAGTGGGATTGACAGCGATGCCACGAATCCTAGAAAGCAGCCGCGCGTGGAGTGGGTGCAGAAGGTGGGGCCGGAGTACCGGGAGCATGAGACTGGGGTGGCCCAAGGCATCGTGCACAACTCGCTAGTGAACTTGCAGTTCGCGATCCACGTCTACAACCACAGCGAGAATGGTGAATGACCCCATGCCCTCAACCCCTAGTTCGAGGATGTGGGACTCGGGAGATCCACGAGGCCCAGCGCCTCGGAGGCGGTGACTGGGTTCGGGCTCAGTTTGGGTCCAAATCTCGAGGGTGGGCGGGGCTGACCGCGGGGACCCCGCCAGCCTCTCACACCTTCCAGTGTCTGTTTGGCTGCGACGTGGGACCGAACGGGCGCCTCCTTCGGGGGGATTTGAGCAGCACGCGTATGATGGCAAAGATTACATCAGCTTGAACGAGGACCTGAGCACCTGGACTGCTGGGGACGTGGAGGCTCAGATCACCAGGTAGGAGTGGGAGGAGGCTGGTTCAGCAAAGCACAGCAGGGCCTACCTGCAGGGGGAGTGTGTGCAGTCTCTCAGCAGATACCTGGAGATGCATCCCATCATCTTAGACCTGAAGGAGCCATCACCCTGAAGTGCTGGGCCCTGGGCTTCTACCCTGCAGACATCACCCTGACCTGGCAGAGGGATGGGGAGGACCTGACCCAGGACATGGAGCTTGTGGAGACCAGGCCTGCAGGGGATGGAACCTTCCAGAAATGGGCAGCTGTGGTAGTGTCTTCTGGAGAGGAGCAGAAATACACACACCATGTGCAGCATGAGGGGCTGCCTGAGCCCCTCACCCTGAGATGGGGTAAGGAGGGGTGTGGGCACAGAGCCTGCTGTCAGGGAAAGCAGGAGCCCTCTGGAGACCCTGAGCAGAGTCAGGGCTGAGAGCTCGGGGTCAGGGCACCTCAACTCTGCCTGCTCCTCTCTTTCCATTCTTCCCAGAGCAACCTCCTTGGTCTGTCATTGAGGTCACTGTTGGTGTGATTCTTCTTGGAATTTTGGCCACTGGAGCTGTGGCTGCAGCTGTGATGATGAAGAAGAAAATCCCAGGTAAGGAAGGGGTGGAGTCTGAGGGGTTTGTCTTCATAGTGTTGAAGGCCTAGATGGAGATGTGCCCGTGCCCTGTTTCGTCACTGAGACACATCCACACACACATGCTTACCCAGTTCGGGTAAGCTCCATGCTGTGTAAGGTCCAGGACTCTGGCAGTACTGTGGGACGTCTTATTCCTGCACCCTTATCAGTCTTTTTCTTTTGTTTGCAATACACAGTTTTAGTGAATTTTTGGGGAATTTCATACAATGCATCTGAATCATGTTTATACTGTTCTGAACCCCCATACCCCGGCCCCGAAATTTCATGCATTCTGTCATAAATATTAAGACCTATGGAGTCAACATGTCCCCTGGTGTGAGTTCATACATTGGAGCCTTGTCAATCTATCTATCATTACTCCCTTAAAGACCAACTCTCTCGGGGCTGGAGAGATGGCTCAGCAGTTAAGAGCACTGGTTTCTCTAACAGAGGACTGGAGTTTGACTCCCAGCACCGACATGATGGCTAACGACCATCTGTAACTCCAATTCCAGGGAATCCAACACCCTCCCTCTTCTGACCTCCATGGGCATGCACAACACGATGCACTTACACACATACAGGTAATACATACATACACATAAAATAAAAATTTTAAAAAATAAAATATTTTTAAAAGTAAAAAAAAAGACCAACTCTCTTTCACCCAACAGCTCCCCAGCTAAGGTTGGAGTTCCTTACCCATTTCCCTGCTTCTATGCTGTGTTTTGTCTGGTGTGAGTTTGCATGGGTCCTGTGCATGCTGTTACTATTGTTACAAGTTCATATGAGCAAGGTCCTCAAATCCTATTTTGTTTATTACCTGTGAAGATTTATTGCCATTTGATGACTGAGCTAGTCCTTCTTTCTTCAGTCACCAATTTGTGTGTGAAGCTTCAGAAAGGGGAATGACGGAGTCCAGGGACTGCCAGAATATGGAACATGGCATGGTGATTATTTTAAGTAAAGATATTAGGAGCAGACATTGGACAGGTCTTTAGTCTCATCTGCCTGAATCAGCAAAGCAGAGATTTACCTCTGGTCCTTCCCAGTCATTTCGTTAGGTGCCTCATGTGGAAGGAAGCCTGTCAGCATCCTGGGCAGACTTTTGCCACACACGGTCTTCATCTACTTCAGTCCCATTTAATGCTGGAACTGCATAGAATGCATCTTGTCAAGGTGACATTGCCACATCCAGTTTCCAGGAGCAGCAGGGAAGCGATCCCAGGCACATCACCAGCACTGGGTGTCAGTGGTGTGAGCAGTGGCTCCAGGGTCCAGTGGATCCTGTGTGGGACCTAGTGCTGATGGACTGGTGGGTTGTGTTCCTGCTGTGGAGCCTCAAGCTTGGTTCTTGGCCTTTTCCAACATAAAATAAGCTTCAATGTCATTTGTAAAAATCCTTTATGTTTAGATATGGATTTGGATTTCATTATTTGTACCAATAAGAAACCAGTCCAGGTAATTTTTAGATCACAGCCATTCAGAGACTTTCCTTGTGTCAACAGCTTCCTATGTCCTCCACCTGAGGCTGTGTCCATGGGGGAGAAAACAGTACCTGTCACCATGATAACGCAGGGCTCATGATGTATTTCCTCCCTCTTCTTCCTCAGGCAAAATAATAAATAAATAAATAAATAAATAATAAATACCCATATGACCCTTCTCCATCATGTAGGCTATTCTTACCATAACATCTCTCCAAAATACTTGGCCTCTTCCCAGACCCATTGTTGTTCAACATGGAACCCAGGACTCACTTTTTTTCCCTTTTTGTTGTGTGTGTTTGTTTTGTTTTTTGTTTTTGAGACAGGATCTCGTAGTGTATCCCAGGCTGACTTTGAACCCACTATGTAGCTGTGATGCTTACTCTTCACTGGATTTAGAACCTCTCAGAAGATGCAGTTCTAGGCCTGTCTGTGCAAGTGTTTCCAGAGAGGCATGCCTGAGGAGGAAGATCCACTCTGGATGTGGGTTTCGCCATCCCAGATGATGAGGTCTAGATTGAATAAAAGGGAGAAACAGAGAAAAGCCAGATGAGAGCCAGCCTCTCACTCTACTTCTTGATCATGGAGGTGTGAGGAGTCCCAGCCAAAGACTCCAGCTGCTGTGAACTCCATCACACCTTTCCTGCCATGATGCACTGTACCCCTGTAAACGATGAAGCAAAATAAAGCATTCTTCCTTTAAGTTGTTTCTGTCAGAGTTTTTGCCACAACAGTGAGGAAAGTAACCAACACAGAAACCCAGGGGGCTGGAGAGATGCTCAGTGGTTAAGAGCACTGGCTGCTCTTGCAGAGGGCCTAGATTCAGTTCCCACCATCCACATGGCGGCTAACAATCTTGTAACTGCAGTTCCAGGGGATCCCATGCCCTCTTCTAGGCACTGTACATCCGTGATGCACTTACATGTAGGGAGAACACTCATGAACCCATAAAACAGAAATAGAATAATTTTTAAAATGTGAAAAAGAAACCCAGGAGGTAGTGCATCTGCTTAGCATGTATGAGGTCCTGAGTCCAAGTCCCAGGACTGAAAAAAAAAATTCCCAGAACAAAAGCTGTCAGTCATTGATGGTAAAATTTCATTTCAATAAAGACCTTCAGTAGGAACTGAAATGACAATATGACTTAGAGATACAAAGATAGCAAAAACTATCAAGTCCAGATAGCAACTGCCATAAAATGTACACCAGCCATTGCCTCTAGAGGTGAAGGGGGAGGGTGAGCGTGAGGAGAGCACATGGGGCTTCTGGCGTGTGGTAATGCCCCACCTCTCAGCCTGACTTGTCGATACCTGGTCATTAATGGTACATATATTTTTTCATCTGTACATACACATTTTTGTTTGCATTGTACAGTCTACACTGAAAAGAAAAAAGTGTGAGAACAGGAAAGCATTAAGTGCGACTCAGGAGTCAGACAAAGGCAGCTGGGAGAATTATGGTGCAGCTCACATATGATGACAGGAAATGAAAGGCAGTTTGAAATGGGCATAAAAGATTCCCAAGTGGACAAACTGACCCCTTCCACAGGCTATATCACTCTTAGCCTTATTTGGCATGAAATGGCCCAGGCCAACCACTTCTATGCTAGATTTAGAGAAGGGTGGGAAATGAACACACCAATTTATGTGATCAAAAATCTTCATGGTAAACAATTTTTATGAAAGTGTGTTTGTGTGTGTGTGTGTGTGAGAGAGAGAGAGAGAGAGAGAGACTAAGCACATGTGAGTGAGCACTTATATGTGCCAGTACATGTATGGGGATTCAGTGTGACATGTGAGTGTGGAGGCTAAGGGACAAGCTCAGATTTCCTCAGGAATACCATCCACCCACCTCTCTCAATGACCTGAAGCTGAACAATCAGACTAGACTAGGTGGCTGGACAGTGAGCCCCAGGGATCCACCTGCCTCTTCAGTGCTGTGATTACAAACTATGCAGTCATGCCTGACATGTTTACATGAGTTCTGGGGAGAGAAGTCAGGGCCTCATGCTCCCAAGGCAAGAACTTTATCACCTTCTCAGCCCCATAGTAAACAACTATGAACAGATGTGGAGTAGCTTACTGAGTACTTACTCAGAAGCTTTGATATGACCCTTGCTGAACTGGATCTCTAAGTCCTCCGGTTCTTGACTCTCTTTGTCTCTTCATTCTCTCTCTTTCTTTTCTTTAAATGTTCTTTAAGAAATGTTTAACATTTACAGTGAGACAATACCACATGAACCATTGGGTTAACAATCTTTAGTTGCACCCCAGAAATCAGAGTAGATTTGGAACTGAAGCTTTATCAACACTGGTGTGATTTTTCTCTACTCTCGGGCCAGGGAAATTATGAATGTCTGTAACTTCTGATTCCACTTAAGCTGCTGGAGCCTGAGTGATCCATTCAATGGCCAAAGTATCTCAGCCCACCCCATAGCACCAGGCCTTCTTCATATCCACCAGGCCTTTCTAGTCTTTGACTTCTCAACAGTGTGCGTTTAGAGAGAAATGTGTTATATACAAGCTAATGCCACTGCGTTATATAAAGACGTATTTTTATCTCCTTGTCCTCAGAGCAAACCTTAAGCTGCCTTTCTTTTAAAAATAATTTATTTTTAAGATTTATTTAATTTATTTTTTATTTTACTTTACTGTTTGAAAACAGAGTCTCTCGTTGAACTAGAAACTCCCCATTTTGGCTAGACTGGTTGGCCAGTGAGCCACTGGGAAACTCCCTCTCTGCCCCCAGTGCTGGAGTTGCAGGCACACACTGTCCTGTGGATTCTGGGGCTCCAAACTCAGGTCCTCATCCTGGCCTAGCAGTCACACTCCCCACTGAGCCATCACTGTGCTCTACCTTCTCTCCTTTATGGAAGTCTGTCTGGAATTAAAACCCTCTAAAGGGAATGACATCTCACAGGAAGTCTCACCCAGCTCTGGGCGTCCCATGCAGGCGAGGCTGGACTGCCACTGACCACAGACCCACAGGCCCTGCCCGGGAAGGTAACAAACCTTTCCCTTTAGAAGCACAACATCTCTTCTCACAAGATGCAGAAAATTCCCCCTTTCAACAGGATGTCTGTTTACTTCCTCGTCTGTAAGCCCAATCTTGCCAGTAAAGGAAGAAGAAAATTGGATTCAGAACTCAAATCCATTGATTTATACAAAATTTAAGTGCCACAAATCTTTTGAATTCCCTCATTGACAATGTGCCCTGGTTTCCAGCGATCAGCCTCCTCCTCCTTTAGTTCCCTCTCCTACCCACATCCCTCCACTGGGCATTCTCCTTTAAGCCTCTCCTAAAGGAAGAGGAAGCTGTTAAACACTTCCCTAACTAAGACTTCCTCCATGGGTTACACCTTGATCTTCCCCTCTCGGTAGACCAGACTGGTCTGGAGGTGATGCTCATACCTCTGCCTCCGGAGTACTAGCAGTACAATGTGGGTTACCATGCCTGGGTTTGATCTGTATTTCTTAAAGGAACACGCGCACGCGCGCGCACACACACACACACACACACACACACACACACACACACACACGGTGGGATTTAGACATGTAGCCCAGGCCAGGAATGATATAGTTGAGGCTGACCTTAGACTTCCTGTCCTCCTGCCTCTACCTCTCAAGTGCTGGTACAGGCATGTGCTACCCTGCCCAGAAAAAAACTACATATGTATATATTCTTCATCAGATAAATGAGGCTGAACTATTTCTAACTTGTCTTGAATGAAAGACTAGTTTAATTGAGTGTGTGGAGTGTCTTAAATTTATTGTTTTCTGGGGGCCAGAGAGATGGCTCAGTGGATAAGAGCACTGACTGCTCTTGAAAAGGACCCGGGTTCGATTCCCAGCACTCACATTGTGGTTAACAACCATCTCCAGTTCCAGGGGATCTGACACCTTCTTGTGACCTCCATGAGAATTTCATGACATGGTGTACTAACACACGTGCAGGCAATACACTCATACAGATAAAATAAAAATAAATAAAATATTTTAAAATTTATTACTTTTTGCTTATTCATTTTTATTCTAACTTATGTTCTTTGAAGAGTTCTTGCTATCTGATTCCTAGCCTGTCCTCATCCACCAACTTGCCTTTTAGTGTGTGAAACTTCATTTTCTTTCTAAAACTTACATTATTTATCGTGTGTGTGTGTGTGCATGTGTGTGTGTCCATGCTTATGCACATGACACAGCATATATGTGGAGGTCAGAGAACAATGTGGAGGTAGGCTCTCTCCTACTATGTGGGATCTGGGGATCAAACTATCAGGCATGGTAGAAAGCAGCTTTACCTACTGAGTCGCCTCGAAAGCGGTAGTGGGTAAAACATCTAGGAAAGTTTCAGACAGGGGAAATGAAAGAGACCAGGAACTGCCATCCCCAAACACGGTACCCTGGAAGTCTGGCTGTTTTTAAGTAACAGAAGCTAGCAGCAGATGCTGGGCAAGCACTTCACCCCCAAATTGCCTAATGTCCGGAACAACCAAAGCAGAAAACAGCTGCCTCTGGTCCTCCCCTGTGATTTGTTCACTGCCTCATACGGCAGGAAACCTGCCAGCATCCTGGACAGCCTGGCCACACACCATCTTCATCTACTTCAGTTTTATTCAGCGCTCCAAAAAGAATAATTTTCAAACCATTTATAAACCAGTTCTTCTATGGGCCCAAGAGACTCTGTCCCAGGGCACTGTATGCTCTCTAAGCCCACTGAGTTCCTCTAAAATTTATTTACCGTGCCCTGATTTCAGCATTCTCCCCGTACCCCGTAGAAAGGGGGATAGACGCTTCTCTAGGCTGGATTGTTCCTTACCGTACAATGACCTTCCTACCTCAGCCTTCCAAGTGCTGGGAACGCTGGCTGTCGCCATACCCTGTTCAGAACAGCAGCTCCTGAAGGTCACTGAGATGCTTTCATAAGCTCCATGAGGTCAAAATTATTTTTGTATTTCTAGAATTTACTTGCCATGTTTATTGTACTGGGCTTCACAGTGAATTTATTAATACCTTAGCATAAATCAAGACTGTGGAACCCAACTGTAATAGCACTTTCTAGTTACATTCCTCACCAATTACTTGCATGATAAAAAAGGCAGTTACATTTTTAAATGTGATATGTAGTTGAAGCTGACTTTGAATCTTGATTCTCCACCCCCCCCACTTCTAAAGTACTGACATTTAGGTGGTCCTCCACATTCAGCTAGAAATGTTTTTCTTTTTTCTTTTTTTAAAAAATGTGTATGAGTATATTGCCTGCATGTATGTAAGTGCGCTATGTTGTACACTGCCTGGTCAGGAGAGTGTGTTAGATTTCCCTGGAACTGGAGTTATGGATGCTGTTAGCCACCATGTGGGTTCTTGGCAAGAGCAGCCAGTGCTCCCAACTGCTGAGCCATTTCCCCCTAGAAGTGTTTTCCTTGAAGCAATAAATATTGACCTCATTAAATCAATACCTTGAGTCTACGTTTTCAATATTCTCTCCTAGTGTAGGAAGTATATGCGATGCATTTTTGCTACATTCTAAGGTGTTTGCCTCAGGGGAAATAGCTGTGAGCAGAGCTAGCCTTCTTGGGCTGGGGAGATGGCTCAGTGGGTAAAGGCACTTCCCACACAAGCCTAGAACCTGAATTCAATCCATGAAACCCACATAAAAGTGAAAAGAGAGAACTGACTCCACAAAATTTTCCCAGCTTCCACGTGTCCACTATGACATGTGCATCTACACGTTTCATGCACATAATAATAGTAATGACAAAATTATAAAAATTTAAAAATAGAGCCAGGTGTGGTAGCACACATCTTTAATCCCAGCACTTTGGAGATCGAGGCCAGCCTGATCTCCTGATATCAAGTTCCAAGCCAGCTGGAGCTACAGGGAGACCCTGTATGGAAAAAAAATTAAAAATAGCTAACCTTTTATGGGCTATTGTTTACTTGAATGAGTGGATGACAGAGGAACTGTAGTTTACACCTGGATACTTAGAAGTGTTTTCTCAGAAATGAACATGGAACTTGCCTCTAGAAGCTCAGTTGGCCATATTTGTTTCCAGTCGTAAAATGTAAACTCTCAAGGGAAAAAACAAGAATTGGAAAAACTTGTATCTACCACCATGAACTTTACAGCTTACCTATATCAGCCAAACCTTTCTGGAAGGATGTGTGGTCATATTAGCAAACACATGTTTGATAACGAACGCAGAAGATTATATGAAAAGCCGATGCTTTTTCCATTGATAGGACAGGAGAACTGCAGAAATGCAAAGTATTCATTCGTTAAGTAAAGTACGTTTGTTTCATTTTAAAAGTAGTTGTTTCCATGAAGAGTTTTTCTGTTATGAAATAGGTTAATATGCTACAGAACAGAACACCCAGGACTAAATCACACAGTGCTGCAGTCACTTGCTTTTTGACAAAGATGATAAAAACTTACGTTGGGAAAAAAAATAGCGTCTTCAATAGATGTTGCTGAGAAAACTGAGTATCTGTGTGTAGAGGAATGAAACTAGATTTCTATCTCTCACTCTATACAAAAATCAACTCCAAATAGATCAAAGACTTTAATGTAAGAACCGAAATTCTGACGTTGTTCAAGGAAAAAGTAGGGAAAACACTTCAAGATAGGGGCATAGGTGAGGACTTTCTGACTAGGACTCCAGCTGCTTAGAGAGTATCGCCCAACTATTGGGAAATCTGAGGTGGCTCACCAGACAGATGTACCTACAGTCAACCCTGACAAAGTCAGTTTGATTCCCAAACCAGAAAACTGGAAAGAGAACCAACTCCTGAACGCTGTCTTCTGATCGCCACACATGTGCCATGGTGCATACACATGCATGCACACACACTCACATATACACACAAATAAGTAAATGCAATAAAATTTTAAAATAAAAACTTCTGCACAGGAAATGAAATAGCTAGTGGAGTGAAGAGATGGCCTACAGAAAGGGAGAATATCTTTGTAAGCTATACATCTGACAGATGATCAGTATTTAGAATGTGCAAAGAACGAAAGCAAGAAATCAATCAACAAATCTTGCTAACACAAGAAGCGGTTCTCAAAAGATGAAATACAAATGGCCAATAAACATGAAAAAATGTATTCACTAGTCATCAGAGAAATGCAAATTCAACCTGTACTGAGATTCTATCCCATCCCCATCAGAACAGTGGCCAAACAAGAAACAGGGCTAGGGAGATAGCTCATTTGGTAAAATACTTGCTGTGCAAGTATGAGGACCTGAGCTCAAATTCCAGGACCCATGCAGATAAAGTGGGACCCTGTAAACCCAGCTGTCCTACAGGAAGATGAGAGTGAAGACAAAATAACTGCCTGAAAGCTGTGGGCCCAGCTGGCTTACACATCTGAGAACAAGGAAGAGAGCCCATCCCTACAAGGTGGAGGACAGACACACAATGTTGTTCTCTACATCCATGCATACCGTGGCACACGTGTGCCTGCACTCACACACACAAACACACATACACAAAATAAAACATAACTAACAGTGGCTAGGATGTAAACTAGCCCAGTCACTTGTTTGGTTGTCAACATCACACGACTTCAGAGGGAACCTCAGTTGAGGAATTTCTCCATCAGACTGACCCGTGACCATGTCTGTAGGGCATTTTCTTCATTGCTAATTGATGGAAGAGGGACCAGCCCACCGTGGGCAGTGCCACACTGGGAAGGTGGGCCTAGCTGAGCAAGCCAAGGGAAGCAAGCCAGGAAGCAGTATCCATGGTCTCTACCTCAGTTCCTGCTTTGGCTTCTCTTGATGATGGACTGTGAGCTATAAACCCCTTACACTCCGAGTTGCTTTTGGTCAGTGTTTTATCACAGCAACAGAAAAGCAAACTAGGACAGCACTATTTTATTAGGTTCCACAAAAAAAAAAAGAAAATGAAAATAGGCCTGGTTTGGTTCCAGGGGCCTGTAACAAAGAAGGATCAGAAGCTCAAGGACATCCTGGTAAAATAAGTTTGATACTAGTCTAACTACCTGAGAACTTTACCTCAAAAAAGCAACTACAGTAAACTATACCATATCACCATATAACCCAGCTATACCACTCTTGGATATTTGGCTGAGAGGCCCAAGTCACATATCGCAGAGATACTTGCACATCAATATTTACTGCAGCACTATTCACAGTAATTAAGCTGTGGAACCAACACAAGTGTCCACAAATAGGAGAAGGAATAAAGAAAATACGGTGTGCGACATACACATGGAATTGTTTCACCATAGGGAAGAAAATTACATGGCTTGCAGGAGAATAGATGAACCTGAAGATTCTCATAGTGGGTGAATTAAGCCAGTCCCAGAGAGACAAATTATATTTTCTCTTCTCTGTGATTCCTATATAGATGCATCAAGTCATGTATGTATGATGTATGTATGTATGTATGTGTGTATGATGTATGATGTATGTGTGTATATATGATATGACAATAGACAGGAAACTGTCTAAAGAACAAAGGGAATAACAAGGGAAGAAAGGGAGAGGCAGAGGGAGAACATATTCAACCTATGTTACATACTCATACAAAATGTTCGACATCACAATTTAGCAAAACAATGTCATGAGTTCTCCCATAAGGCCTATGACCTCCCCAGTCATAGAATGTTCACCAGATGACCAGTTCCAGGCATGAGTTCCCACCAGAGCTACAGTCCTCAAATCTAATCAGAAGCTGACTAGCTACCCCTCAGTCATGCTGCTACTACACCAGTGGTAGAGCATTGTTGTAGCTTTCGGGGTTCCTGGTTGGATAAAACCACTGATGGCTTCTCTCCTCACAGCCTGCATAGCACCTTCTTAGGTAACAGAAAGGGAACTTCCAGATCAGGTCGTGCTTGATTTACCTCTGTCCTGTCACCAAAGAGTATGTGAGTCTTCAGCGGTAGAATCTTGATATCTAGTTCTGGTGGGAAGCCAAGAACTAGATAGGAGCTGCTGGGACTTCCTCTCCAACAATCCTTAGGTAGATATGCCACATGTGACGCTGTGTTTTCATTTAATAACCTATAGCTTCTTACCCACCCATGCAGAACAAATTGAAAAAAATATTTTTTTTCAATTATATTTTCAAGTTAGATTACAAAATGGGCTTTTCATATATCCTGAGGGCTTGAATTAAAGCCCTGCTCACCTTGCTCAGGGTTATCAGGTTCTTTTACAAATAAAATTAGCATTTTTGTTGGCTGGGGGGGCAGTAATACTGGCTCACACCTGTAATCTCAGCTACTCCAGAAGCTGAGGCAGTAGAATTGCACATTTGAGACCAGTCTCAGAAAATTAGCATGTATGTGACATTATGTTCAGCTTCTTAGTACTACAAAAGAAGGAAGTGGAGATGGAGAAGGAAAGAAGTAGGAACAGGAAAGCTAAAAATAAGTCATTCTAATCTGAGTGTGGTTACTCTCACCTGTAATCACAGCACTATGGAGGCCAAGGTGGGAGATTGCCTGGTTTGAGGCCAGCCTGGTGTGTAAGGAGGACCTTGTCTTAAAAAACAGGAGTATCAGCAGATAGAGCTCCTCTCTCAGTTCTAAGCCCATCCTCAGTGCGGCACCTCTCCTCAGTCCTCCATCTGCTCAATAACTTTGATCACCTCATGTCCACATCAAAACCACATTAAACTGAGAAAAACAGATACTGCACTGGATCTCAGCCACAAGGCCAAGAAGAAATTCTTTGTTTGTTGAGACCAACTCTCAATATTTATTCCATACTGGCCTGGATCTCACTTTGTACCCTAGATTGGTCAAATTCTCTCAACAATCCTCCTGTTTCAGTCTTCCAGGATCTCAGATTACAGACGTGTGCAGACATACATGATCACAAAATCAATGATTAAATCATTATTATTATAACTTGAGACAGCCTAAGAGTAGATGTTCTGGCCTCCATCTGGTTGAGATGCTGAGAACTCAGCAGTCACCTGAGAGCATCTGATCCAGCCTCCACCTAGTGTAGGGGCTGAGAACTCAGCAGATCACCTGAGAGTACCAAAATCAGGCCTCCCCCTAGGGAACTTCCCAAATTGTGCTATGAATACCCGTAATATGTGGTCAAAAGGTTAGATGGAAGCCTGAGTATACCTTACTTGAGCCTGACTTGGGCTTCTGTGGGAACTTCTGAGTAGCTGATCTGAAGCCATCAGTTCCCTCCAAAATAAAATCTGAGAGAACTTGAAACCTGGACCAACCAGCTCTACAATTAAAAAAATATATATGGCACACCAATAATACAAACAGAAGCAAACCTCAACTAAACAAAAGAAGACTTGATTTTCATACCAAAATCACAAACAGCAAAAAAAATTCACAAGCCAAAATCACAACAAAAGAATAATAAAATGGAAAGCTAAAACACAATGTCCCCACCAAACTCCACCAGTCCTGAAGAATTCGACAAGGAGAACCCCTTAGAAATAACCTCAGACACAGCATTTAAAAGAGCAGTCATAAACATGATCAAGGAATTCAATGAATTTATAAAACATGCAAATAAGCAAATCAAAGAATGAAAAGATAGGGATAAACTTTTGACTGAATTCACAAGAGGGACAGAAACATTGAAGAAAACTCAGGCAGAAAGGAAGAAGGACGTGCAAAACTCAATAAGCCAACTGGAAACAACAGGGGAAAGCCTCACTGCTAGAATGAATGAAATGGAAAACAGAATATCAGCACTGGAGGAGAAAGTTGAAGAACTGGACCACTCAAGCAAAGGTTATGAAAAAAATTAAAAAACACAGGAATGGAATGTGCAGGAGATGTGGGATACTATGAATAGACGAAATCTACATATTATAGGCATTGAGGAAGGAGAAGAATTTCAGGGTAATGGTATTGACCAGATCTTAAACAGAGCTGTAGAAGAGAATTTCCCAAAATTAAGGAAACATCCCCATACAAATACAAGAAGCATATAGAACACCAAACAGACAGGATCAGAAAAGAAACTCTCCACAGCACATCATAGTAAAAACACTAAATGTACAGAACAAAGAGACAATACTGAAAGCAGAAAAAGAAAAACAACAAGTTACATATGAAGGAAAACCCATCAGAATTACAGCTGACTTATCAGTGCAAACTATGAAAGCCAGAAGAGACTGGACCAAGGTATTTCCAGTTCTAAATGACCGTAGATGCCAGCCCAGAATACTTTACCCAGCAAAAATGTCTATTATAAAGGGGAGGAAGAAAAATCTTCTATGATGCGAATAGCCTGAAAGAATACATGTTCACAAAACCAGCCCTTCAAGGAATACTTGAAATAATATAGAGAGAAGAGGGAGATGCAACTACACCCCAGGGGCAATGAAAGAAAATAAATAAAGGTATAATTGAGGAAACACAAAATTACACAGAGAGCACAAACAGCAATCAAAATGATGACAACCAATACACACCTTTCAATAAAAACCTTAAATATCAATGGACTAAACTCCCCAGTCAAAAGACACAGGCTAAGTGAATAGATTAAGAAACAAAATCCACCTCTTTGCTGTCTGCAAGAAACCCATCCTACCTTCAAGGACAGGCACTACCTTAAGGTGAAAGGATGGAAAAGAATATTCCAAGCAAACGGCACTAAGAAACAAGCAGGGGTTGCAATTCTAATATCTGACAAAAAACTCTGGTGCACCCAAATTCATAAAAACAACACTACAGGACTTGAAGACACAGATTAACCCCAACTTAGTAATAGTAGGGGACTTCAATACCCCACTATCTTCATTAGACAGGTCAATTGGGCAAAGAATAAACAGAAAGATGACTGAGTTAAATGATACCATACATCAAATGGACCCAACAGACATCTTTCGAATATTCCACCTAAGCCTCAAAGAATACACTTTCTACTCAGCACCCATGGAAGTTTCTCAAAAATTGACCACATTCTGGGCCACAAAACAAACCTCAACAAATACAAAAAAATTGAAGAAATTCCATGCATTCTATCAGACCAAAATGCAATAAAGCTCAAAATCAACACTGGAGGAAGCCCTAGTCACTACACAAATTCATGGTGATTAAACACTCCACTCCTGAATGAGGAGTGGGTCAAAGAAGAAATTAAGAAAGAAATAAAAGAATTCCTGGAATTCAATGAAAAAGACAACACAACACAACACAACCTTTGGGTATTTTAAAAGCAGTCCTAAGTAGGAAGTTTATAGTTCTAAGTGCCTACATTAAAAAAATTAGGAAAAGCACAAATAAATTACTTAACATTGCAACTCAAGATGCTGGAAAGGCAAGAACAAATGAAACCCAAACCCAGGAAAAGAGAAGAAATAACAAAAATCAAAGCAGAAATTAATGAAATAGAAACAACAAAAAATAAAAAAATAAAAAGAATCACTAAATCTAAGAGCTGGTTCTTTGAAAAGCTAAACAAGATAGACAGGCTCTTAGCCCAGGTAACCAAAGAAGGAAAAAGCAATCCCAAATCAACAAAATAAAGGATGAAAAGGGAAACATCACAGCAGATACCACAAAGACCCAAAACATTATAAGGAAATACTTAGAAAACCTATACTCTACAAAATTTGAAAAACTAAAAGAAACAGATGGATATCTAAAATCACGGGGCCCACCAAAGTTAAACCAAGAAGAGTTCAACAGTTTAAACAGATCTTATATAACATATAAGGAAATCAAAACAGTAATACAAAGCCTCCTAATGAAAAAACCAGGCCTGGATGGATTTACAGCAGAATTCTACCAAACACTTAAGGAAGACCTCTGACCAATGGTACTTAAATTATTCAAAACAATAGAAACAGAGGGAGAACTCCAAAATTCCTTCTATGAACCCAGCATTACTCTAATTCCCAAACCAGATAAAGACACCTTAATGAACATAGATGCAAAAATTCTCAACACAATACTTGCAAACCACATACAGATGTACATTAAAAAGATCATTCACCACGATCAAGTAGGCTTTATTCCAGAGATGCAGGGATGGTTCAATACACACAAGTCAATAAATGTCATCAATCATATAAATGTACTCAAAGACAAAAACCACTCATCATCTCAATAGATGCAGAAAAGCCTTTTGACAAAATTCAGCATGCATTCATGATAAAAGTGCTAAAGGAAGTTGGACTGGAGAGAACATACCTCAACATAATTAAAGCTATAAAAAAACAAACCCACAGCCAACATCATTGTAAATGGAAAGAAACTGGAAGCATTCCCATTGAAATCAGGAACCAGACAAGGATGTCCACTATCTCCACTCCTTTTCTATATAGTGCTTGAAACTCTTCCTAGAGCAGCAAGACAAGAGAGGGAAATTAAAGGAGTAATAATTGGAAAAGAAGAGGTCAAATTATCCTTTTGCAGATGGTATGATACTACGCCTGAGATCCCACAGCTTGGAATAAACCTGACCAATGACATCAAAGATCTCTACAATGAAAGTTTTAAATCTTTAAAGAGATTGAGAAGACACCAGAAGATGGAAGGACCCCCCAATGCTCATGGATTGGAAGAATAAATATTGGGAAAATGACCATCCTATGAAAAGTAATATACAGATTCAATGCAATCCCAATCAAAATCCCCATTTTATACTTCACAGAATTAGAAAAAAACCTCTTTAAATTTGTATGGAAGCACAAAAGATCCTAGATAGCTAAAACAACCCTGAGCACAAAGAGCAATGCTGGGGGGATTACTATACCAGATCTCAAAGTATACCGCAGAGCTATAGTCTTAAAAACAGCATGGTACTGGTATGAAAATAGACACATATATCAGTGGAACATCATTGAAGACCTTGCTGAGTACAGACAATGTCAGCCACCTGATATTTGACAAAGGTACCAAGAACACACAATGGAGAAAAGACAGGATCTACAACAAATGGTGCTGGCAAAACTGGATCTCCACCTGTAGAAGAATGAAACTAAACCCCGATCTTTCACCTTGCACAAAGTCAACTCCAAATGGATCAAAGACTTCAATGTGAAGCCTGAAACTCTGAAACTATTAGAAGAAAACATTGGCAATAACCTACAAGATATAGGTGTAGGAAAGGATTTTCTAAATTGGACACCAGTTGCTCAGGAACTTAGGTAAGCAATCAACAAGTGGAACCTCATTAAACTAAAAAGCTTCCGCACAGCAAAAGAAACAATCAAGAAAGTGAAGAGAAAACCCACAGAATTGGAAAAAATCTTCACCAGTGACACATCTGACAGAGGTTTAACATCCAGAATATATAAAGAACTCAAAAAACAAAGAAATGAGAAAACAAGTGATCCAATTAAAAGATGGGCTAAAGATCTAAACAGAAAGTTCTCAGAGGAAGAAATAAAGATGGCTGGCTAAGAAACATCTCAAAAAGTGTTCAACATCATTAGTAAATAGGGAAATGTAAATTAAAACCACCTTAATGCTTCACCCTACCCCAGTCAGACTGGCTAGGATCAAGAGAATAAATGATACCAAATGCTGGCAAGGATGTGGAGAAAGGGAAATGCTCATTCACTGCTGGTGGGATTGCAAACTCCTGAAACCCCTATGGAAAACAGTGTGGAGAATCAAAAAGCTAAGAATGAACCTACCATATGACCTGGTTATACCACTCCTTGGCATATACCCAAAGGACATCCTATTGTAGAGATACTTGTACAACCATGTTTGTTGCTGGTCTCTTCACAATAGCTAAGAGATGGAAACAACCTACGTGCCCCTCAACCAAGGAGTGGTTAACAAAAATGGGGTTCATTTACATAATGGAGTTCTATTCAGCAGTAAAGAAAGAAGAAATAATGAAATTTGCAGGTAAAGGGTGGATCTAGAAACTGTTATACTAAATGAAGTAATACAGACTCAAACAAAGTATGTTCTCCCTCATCTGTGGATCCTAGTATTAAATCCTTATAAGTGAGTGCATATCCTGATGCAACTGCTGGGACCAGGCATATGGAAGGGAAACAGGGCGATAAAGAGAAAGAAGGAACTGAGAGGTGTTATTAAGGGAGAAATATATGAAAAGTAGGTAGTTAAAGGGGAGGAGAGGGAGGAGAGCTGTACAAAGAACTATAAAGGGGAAAAATTATCCAGATACACAGTTAATAAAAAAAAAAAGAGCCTTAAGCACAGAAGAGACCCTATGGGGATGTAAGAAAGCCCTTCCAGAAGAATACAGTTGTTAAATGAAAATCCCAGTGCCAGAGGTGGGTTACCCCATAAGAGCTGGTGATCTGAGGGACCCTAGAGGTCCCCAAAACAATAAAGGCCATTGCCAATAATGTTGTTCTACACCGGAAGTGAATGGAAAAGCCCTATTGCTGAAGACACTGCATGATGTGAGCACAGGAGGAGAAATCAAGCTTGGACTAAGCTGGAAACTCCTTGCCACTAGATGGGTGGCTTTCATAGTGCCAGAAAGTGATGTGCAGATGGCTGGGGGAGAACTCTCCCCTTTAATTCTGCTCAACGACAGACCCCACGTGCTGCACTATCAACATGACAAGCAATATGTTCCTTGTGGTGCAATAGTGGCTCGTCTAGTGTATGTACAACCAGCAAATTTTTGATTGGATATAATGTCTGCTTCTACAGGTGGAACACACATCTGGTACTGTAGACCAGCCAATCCCCTATGGCAGGGGAGAATACAGGCCCCAGTGGGAAGTCATTCCAATTGTTTTGTTAGATGGATGTGATACACCTGCTAAAGTACAGTCCAAGCATTTGCATTTACACCCATAGTTTAAGTTATTATAGCAGTCCCTGTTTAGATGTTCTTGCTTCTTGCTGTGCATGTTTTTATAGTAAATGGAATCTCACCGAAATGGGTCAATAGCCCATGGAAAACAGATGACGCAGAGACCTGAAAGTTCAGTGCCTTGCCAAAATGGGAGGAAGATCATCCTACACCTACCACTCCCTCCAAGGCTCAGGGACTTTTGCAGAAGCGGTTGGCAGAAAGAATGTAAGAGCAGGAGGACGGGGTGGAGAGTTACCTGGAAGTGTCCTCTGACCACTATGCTGGCACACTATAGTCACACCTCCTTCCCATGTTCATCAAGGAGACCTTGGGGAAATCAGTTACCCTTCCTACGAAAGCAGTCGACCTTAGCTGCATGTGGGGGAGGGGGAAAGTTTATAAGCCGAGAATGCCATGAGGCACCTCTCCCACCATTTTGTGCAGCTTTCGGGAGGTCACAGGATCTGTGGACAGAATCTGCATTTGAGTGTGAACTTTACAGCACAGCCCTAAATTGGGGGGGCACCCACTCTTCTGTAAATAAACCCCCTGCCCTATGCTCTGTTACAAGCCCAATAAACTAGTTAGGAATGAATATATATATGAACAGAGCTCATGGAAACCTTCATTATTCCACCAAAATTGACCCCATGTTGGCAAATCCTTTGTTCTTTGATCTTTTTCCTCACTCTCTCTCTTTTTTATTTTTTTGGACTCTTTGAGATAGGGTCTCCCTGTGACCCCAGCTGGCCTGGAGTATGCTGTGTGGACGGGGCTGGCCTCGAACTCACAGAGCTCCACCAGGCTCTGCCTCCCAAGTGCTGGGATTGAGGGCGTATTGCCACCATGCCCAGCTTTGGTCTTTGATTTCTTTTTTTTAGTTTTTATTATTTTTTTTAAGTTTATGTGTATGCGTGTATTGCCTGCATGTAGGTAAGTGCACCTGTGTTGTGCAATGCCCACAGGGGACAAAAGAGGCCGTTGGATTCCCTGGAACTGGAGCTATGGACAGTTGTTAGCTGCCATGTGGGTACTGGGATTTGAACCCAGGTCTTCTGCAAGAACCATCTCTCCAGCTCCTGGTCTTTGATTTCTTATCCCTACTTTCCACTCTTAAACTTCATTGTATATACATTTTGAAGTAACTGGCTTCAAGATGTTTCTGGAAAAATGTGTTAAAAATTGCTCTTCTTTGGAATAACAGAAATATTTTTTTAAAAATATGAATTACGCAATTTGAAAAAAATGTGAATTATGCAGTTTGAAAAAAATTATAATTCTATAAATGGTATTATAGTTGGAAATTTAGTGAACTGAACTGTGATTATTCTTTTCTTGCCTTGATTTTTTTTTTTTCATATGTATGAGTGTATTGCCTGCATGTATGTGAGCGCACCCGTGTTGTGCAATGCCGCGGAGGTCAGAAGAGGGCTTCGGATTCCCCTGGAACTGGAGTTAAGAACGGTTTGTAGCCACCATGTGGGTGCTGGGAATCGAGCCCAGGTCCTCTACAAGAGCAGTCAGTGCTCTTAACCACTGAGCCATCTCTCCAACTCTTCCTTTATCACATTGATTTGATAGATTTTTCACATTTTTCTTTCTCATTGCTTAATGCTGAAGACAGAATGTTCCCATATACCAGAGTTAGGATCAAAGTCTGTGCCCCTGGGAGCCCCAACAAGCCCAAATTCTGCTGTCTTCAATAAGTCACCTAAAGGAGCCAAATTAATAGTGAAAAGCAGTGTGTGGGGACTTATTGAATAGGCACATTGAGAAGAGGAACAAAAACATCCAGCAGACCCCAAGTCAGTCTTCAGAGTCCTAACAGGAAGGTGAGGTTTAAACAGAAGACAAGAGGCATGATTAGGCCGTCCCAGTCAAGGTGTGGGCTCACTCACCCTTGGCCCATCTTTGTCTGGACTTCTGTCTCATCCCAATAGGTGGTTCCACAGCTATTAGAACTGTGAGAAATCTCTCTTTTGGAGAGAAGATCCCCCTCTGGCTGGCACCAGGCTGCAGTGTTGTTCTTCCCCCCCCCGCCTGAGATTCTTGGGAAATTCCAATCCTCGAAGGAACCCTGTTTCAATCTCAGATTCAAAAAGGAGGGGCAGTGTCCTTAGACCAGGATGTTGTGTTTTAGTAGTCCAAACAGACACTTCAGTTGTGTTGCACTCCTAACACAATCTTTCCCAAACATTTACTTCTCTCGGTCCAGACCTTTAATATGTTCAAAGAGATACAGGCCTGATGACAAATGTCTGTAATTTTGGCACTGAGGAGGCTGAGGTAGGATTGAAAATTCCAGGCTAGTTTGGGCTCCATAACTAGACATGTGTGTATATGTAAGCATACTGTGTTCAAGCATATCTGAAACTCCACCAAGTTTATTTCTTTGAGACAACTGTTCCCACAGTCCTCAATCCCATCTGCCTTGGCCTGCCTACTTTGTTCAAGGCAGACACCCTGGACCTCTTCATCCCATACTGATCATCCTTTTGCCTGTGCTGGCTAGAAAATATTTCACTTGGAAGACATTGCTTCAATGTCTTTGTGTAGTCTGCCTTTCTTCTCTATTGTTTGTTTTGATACAGGATCTCACTGTGTAGCACAGGACAGCCTGGAACTCAGGATCATCCTCCCTTGGCCTCCAGGAATGTGCCACTGCACCTGGCTTAGCCAGGTCAATTTGTAGCTAGCTCTCCGATCTTCCTTGATTGGCTGCCTCATGAATAAGTTCTTTTGTTTTTGCAAAACTCAACATTTCAATAATTGGCAACTGGGTAGTAGACAAAATAGGACTGGCTCTGTAAGAGCAGAAGATCTGCATCACAGAACTCAGCTCTCACTTTCAGAAGAGCCTACTGAGTTTGGAAAGGAAAGGGAAAAATTCCCTGTCTATACTAACAATCTCCTTGTCTGCTCATAACTACAGTGCAGTTTCAAGCAGGCTAGAAGAATCAAAGCCTGGCGAAGGCTGCTGATATGAAATGCTCCCTCCTACCCTACCCTCAGAGAGCTATAAGAGACTCCCACTTCTGCCATGTTGACTCTGATTCTCCTCCTCAGATTCCGCCCTCCACTCCCTTCCCTCACACTGTCTGTGTCTTGTACTAAGACCTGAGCTCTCTTTAGAGCCTCATCAGGCTATTGTGTGTCTGTCTGTCTGTCTGCCCATGTCATTATTAACTCTGTATTATTTATTTAT
>NW_008333122.1:127448-132969 GCF_000622305.1 Nannospalax galili
TAATACATGTGGAGGTCAGAACGGGGTGTTGGATCCCTTAGAACTAGAGTTATGAGTGGTTGTTAGCTGCCATTTGAGTACTAGAAACTGTACCTGGTTCCTTGACAAGAGAAGACGGTGGTTTTCGTTTGGTTTGGTTTTTTTTTTTTTTTTTTTGAGAAATGGTCTCCTTGTAGCCCCAGCTGGCCTGGAACTCACCATGTAGAACAGACTGGTCTTGATCTCACAGAGATCCGGCTGCCCCTGCCTCCCAAGTGCTGAGATTAAAGGAGTGCACCACCATGTCAAGCATGGTGAGCAGCCAGTACTCTAAATTGCTGATCCATCTTTCTAGCCGCAGTTAATAATGCTTCTAAAAAACTCCAACCCCCAACAATCTGCCTCTGTACCCCCTTGAATCCACATCCAGACATTTCAAAGAAAGCATTTTTATTTCCATACCCTAAGACTAAATTTAAAGCTTCCTACTTTCTTTCCTTTGTGGAAACCTGGTTGGATTTAAAATCCTCTAAGAGAATGACATCTTGCAGCCATTGCAGGCGGCAGCCACTCCTCTGTTCACGCACTTGCCGCTCCTTCATTCTCATGGGTGCTGCAGCTGCTCCTCCGCTCGCCCCAGGCTGAGGCCATTCTTCTGCCTGCCCCGCGATGTCTGTGATTGTCGCTACTTCTGCCCCGTCCTGGACCCTGGGACTGGTGAGGAGACTGTGTCAGCAGAACCACATTCAGACATAGGAGACCAGGTTTGGTGACACAGATCCATTTTATTGTAGGAAGGCACAAGCTTATATAGGGGTAGCAGTCCAATCATAGCACAACGAGTAGGATACCTTATTAGCAAAACAGGCTTAGCGTCCTATCACAGCATAGCAGGCCAGATGCCTCATTAGCATAATGGGTTTCAGGTTACAGAGCCTGGATTCCTGGAAACCACGTGACCCTGATTGATGCACTATCTAAGTGTTGCAATTTGGAATCTCAAAGGTGGTGATTAGGGAGTGGCGAGCTCTAGGCATCAGTGTCATGATCTACCAATGGGAGCAAATGTCACGAGGCATTCCTTGTGGCTCCAGCGGTCAGGCCATTGACTCGGGCCTGATGTATGACTGTCAATAAGACTTTCACCCTAGGCTCAAGCCTGTCTCCCACATCTCCCCCTTTTTCTTTTAAAAAGCCAATTATAGGTTGGTAAGGGCAAGGAAAAGTGGGTCATTGTTTGTCTTTTGGATCATTTAAACTTGAGGGGATCAGATGTTGAGATGGGACAACAGCCAACTGAACTAGAGAAATGTGGGCCTTAACAAAATTATCGAGACCCTTAACAATGCCGGGTCCAAAAATCAGGAGTTAGCAGTAATGATGGCACACATAAGGAACATAGACAAGGGGTTCCCTCTGGTTTGAGGGTTTGGATTGGCTATAGTCTCTGCTTGTGCGGTGAGCCTCCAGGGTCAGGGCCACCATCTCCGGGATCAGTAGTTGTGGAGGGAGGCTTTCTGTCATAGGCAACTCTAATGTTTTGAGCTGGGATCCAGATAGGGGCTGGAACATTACCTGGAAAGACACAAGCATTGCCTCACCTTACCAGGGCATCAAACCCAATATTTTGGACACTGGCATTCCTATTGTGTTCTGCCTATTGTTCACACTCATCCTGATAAGCAGCCTTCCATAAGAGGAAGTCACCCCCCTGCAAACACGCACAGGCAATATGTTGCCAATCATAGGGGGTATTGGCCACATGGCTACTTGTATCTAAAAGCTGACCAAACCAGGGGGAATGGATACCGTCTTCAAGTGCTGCTTTGCGCAGCTTTTTCAAGGTATGATGAGAATATGGGTTCCAAGTATTTGGATTTTGTTGACCTGGGGCAATGGTGACTGGAAAAAACCATGGGAAGTCTCCCCCTGTATCAGAAAAGAGAGGCTTAGGTGAAAGAGGCTTCCAATCCTCCTCCAAAGAGGAGGGGCAGAGGGAAGGGCCCTCCTTAAAGCCAGCACAAGATAAGATGGTGGTGGCTGGCCAATGCCCTGTGATGGCAGAGCAGAGGCTGGCGCGACTCCCTGGTTTTCATTAAGGGAACCTTCAGACTCCAATTTCTCATCTTTTGTATCTTTACCAATAGCCATTGCTCTTGTTGCAGAGCAAGGATCTGTTAATTTCACTTCCACCAGGAATGCTTGAGACAAGCCATCTCCAGCATCCTGCTGGGCGGTGGCTGGCCAATGCCCTGTGATGGCAGAGCAGAGGCTGGCGCGACTCCCTGGTTTTCATTAAGGGAACCCTCAGACTCCAATTTCTCATCTTTTGTATCTTTACCAATAGCCATTGCTCTTGTTGCAGAGCAAGGATCTGTTAATTTCACTTCCACCAGGAATGCTTGAGACAAGCCATCTCCAGCATCCTGCTGTCTTATTTGCTCATCTATCTCCTTTAGTATGAGATCATCCTGTTCAGGGGCGTCAGGGGGATCTTCCCAAAGTGAGTCCAGAATGGCAGTCACAATGGGATGCAACAGCCCAGATTGTGGGTGCCCCTCCCTGACTTCTTTCTGGCCAGGAACCCATCGCTCCAGATCCCAGCAGCAGGAATCCATAAACCCACACAAGCCCATCGCTCCAGATCCCAGCAGCAGGAATCCATAAACCAAGGAGCAAGAGCTAGCACTTCATCTAATACCTTATTTACATCCTTCCCCCTTACCCTGATTCGCCGAATCCTGAGGAGAGAAACCAGCGCAGCGGCACGGGGGCTGCTGGCAGCTGGATGACTGTCCAAGTGTTACAGCCTCCTGGGGTCGGACTTTGTGTGCCCTACGTTGGGAGCCAGCTGTGGCCGCTGCAGGCTGCAGCCGCTCCTCCTTTCGCATGGGTGTCACTCCTTCATTTTCATGGGCACTGCGGCTGCTCATTAAGACTTTCACCCTAGGCTCAAGCCTGTCTCCCACAACATCTCATGGGAAGTCTCATCCAGTGTGGGATTCACACACACCTAATGCTGTCACTGACCATAGACCCACAGGCCCCGAGAAGGGAACAAATCTTTCCCTTTTAAAGCCCAACACCACCCCTCACAAGAGGCGTAAAATTCCCCCTTTGAACAGGATGTCTAATTTCACTTCCACATCTGTAACCCCAATCTTGTCAGTAATGGAAGATAAAAAACTGGAGGCAGACATCAAATCAATTGATTATCCAAATATTTAAAGGTCATAAGTTATTCCTATTTTCTCAGGATGATGTGCCTTGGTTTACAGTGATCAACCTCTGTTCGTCTTTCTTGTAGCTTCCCTTACACCCTGATGTACCCAGACTTGCCACAACTCTCTGTATTTACCAGAAGAAGGACACAATCAACCTCAAATTCTGTATCTCAGGCACACTGTGGATCTCTCTCAGGATAGTTTAGACTACAGCCTTTACCCAGTGCTCAGTCTTGCAGAGTATGTTCACAATTTCTTGTTTTATAACAAGACAGAGTATTCTTACAGATCCTCATTCTCCAGAAAGCTCTCACTGAATGAGTCATGAAGTCTCGAGATCCAATGGATTCCCTGACCTAGGATGCTCAGGACACTTGAAAGTTCACTTCAAATGCTTACAGTTAACTTTGTACCAGCTATTCTCCCAAACCAAGAAGCACTTTCGTATATTTACATGAGCAACAGCTGCCACCACCAATGGATTCCTAATGCCGCCACACTGAGGCCCATTTCTCTGCCTCAGAGGCACTAGCTTCCTGTGAAACCCTGCACGTAGCATTGTCCACAGTCCTGCTCTGCAGTTTACCTGATTTTAATAACCTTTCACCTACATTGCCAGGAAAATCGTGGGATTTCTGAGGGCATCCTTGGACAGCCCTTTGTCTCTCCAGTCCACCCACAGCATTCTACTGATCACACCCTCTGACAGCAGGCATGCCCCAGTGCCTGTGTGCAGTGGCAGAAACTGCCACCCTAGCTGACAGAGCCTCTCACACTAACCTATCCATTCACACTGGAGTTCCTCATGCTGTGGTGCTCCCTCACAAGTCTGTGAGACACAACACCTGTGAGTCAGCACTCACCTGTGCACAAGCCTTGTGACCAACTCCACCATCTTCTGTCACTCTCACACTCATACCTGGCTAGAATCTCCCCCTCCCTGGCAGATGGAGTTCTCCTTCCCCTCTACATGATTGCCCCACAACCATGGATATGATTTTGAAGCCACAAGAGAATCTCTGGCTCTCTTCCGTTAACTCAGATTTGCTTCTCCTTGGTGATGCCTCTGGGAAAGTTGTTTCAGAGGAAAAGCAGAAACTGGCTCTGGCACAGCTTCCCTACATGAAGCCTGTGTGGAACATAC
The DNA here is from genome assembly GCF_000622305.1 of Nannospalax galili. NCBI lineage: Eukaryota > Metazoa > Chordata > Mammalia > Rodentia > Spalacidae > Nannospalax > Nannospalax galili. The sequence goes on from NW_008333122.1 coordinate 131,796, forward strand.
ACCCACTGTGAAGTCAGCCTGTGCTACTGAGTGTGCTGTTCTTCCTGGAGTTTATACTCTGGGCAAATGAAATACAGACACTATTAAAATAACTACAAACATGTGTTTATAGTCTGCCAAAGAGTGTCAGAGTTTGGAAGCCCCATGTTCTTACCTTGGGTTGGTACTCCAAGTACCAACAAGAGTTATCACTTCTGCTCCACTGCAGTTCCTCACTTTCCCACCAAGAGAACCCTTGTTATTGTCTGGCCCACTGTAAAGAACTTAACACTTGTGGGTAGAGAGATGGCTCAGTGGTTAAAAGCACTTGCTGCTCTTACAGAGGACCCCAGTTTGATTCCCAGCACCCACATGATGACCAACAGCCATCTGTAACTCCAGTTCCAGGATATCTGCTGCCCCCTTGGCCTCATCTGGCACCTGGTATGCACATGCTACACATACATACACATAGGCAGAGCACTCCTACACATAAAATAGATATACACCTTTTTTAAAAGCCCCCAAACCAAGAAGCTAAACATAGGTGCACAGCAAGTGAGAGGCTGACAGGCTCTAACTATGCAGCCAGTAAAGCCCTCCATTCCTTCTTCACCCAGCTCATGAGCCTGTGTTTAGCCCTGACAGGCAGTATCAATGCCCCAGGGAATGAAAAGGACAAATGGCTACAAACGGATCCCAAAGATCATCAGATGGAGCCTGGGCAAGAGGACTTTCTGTGGCCTTTAACAGTTTGGTTTTCACATATTGTTTATACGGTGGGACATATGTATTCTTAGGATAGTTAAAGAGCTAAATGATACTTCGTTCTGCCCTGTTTCTACATCAGAAAGAGCTTTATGAAATCCCACTAACCACCCAACTGACATCAAAATGCAAGAACTATACCCTCCTAGATTCATGTGATGCAAGGCAATGCATATCAGAACAGCTGCACACCAGCCCTATAAGTGACTTTAAAGACCACCAGGGCCAGTTCCCAAGTCCCAGAGGAGACAGTATCAGGAAGTGGATGGCCAGGTCCCAAGACCATGGATCAGGATCCATCTACTTCCCTCACCACAGTTTTCTCTTTTAAAGCCGCTTTCCTGAAGGAAAGACTTTTAAACACACTTAAAATTTTTTTATCTCAACTCTCTCTCTCTCTCTCTCTCTCTCTCTCTCTCTCTCTCTC
>NW_008333122.1:133038-135104 GCF_000622305.1 Nannospalax galili
GTGCAGGTGTCCATGGAGGTCAGAAGAAGGCATCAGATCTCCTGGAACTGGAGTTAGAGAACGTTGTGAGCTGCCTGATGTGGGTGCTGGAAGAGCAGCAAGTGTTCTCAACAGCTGAGCCATCTCTCCAGCCCCTAAATACTCTTCTTTAGCCTCTCTTTTTGTGGGTCACTCATTGATCCCCTTCCCTAACATATACCACCCATATATGTCAGTCAGGCTAACCTCACCTTCCAAGAGCTGGAATTTCAGGAGTTTGCCACCATACTAGAGTTTGAATTGAATTTTTTATAACATAAAATATATATTCATCAAACAAATGAGGGTAAACCATTCATGATTAACTTATACAAGGAATGAGATGACAGTTTAGTGGAAATGTGTTTAGATTTGTTCTTTTCTGCTTATTTATTCTTTGTATTCTTTATTATTATTTATTTTATTTTTCTGTTCTTCATTACTACTCTGTTTTCTTTTTTATCTTTGAAGATTTACTACAATTTGATACTGAGCTGATTCTTCTGTCCCCAGCCACCAACTTGTGTGTGAAACATTTAGGGAAATTCCACATGGGGAAACGGCAGAGTCCAGGGACCACCACTCCAGATAGGGAGCATGGCATGGTGATTACTTTAAGTAAAGACATTCAGAGCAGACACTGGGCAGGTCTTTAGTATCCCCTCATCTGCCTAAAGTCCTGAGTCAGCTAAGCAGAGAACATTCACCTCTGGTCCTCCCCACTCAGTGTTAACTGCCTCACGTGGCAGGAACCTGTCAGCATCCTGGGCAGACTTGCCACACACCATCTTCATCTAGCTCAGTCCCATTCAGTTCTCCAAGGAAAGTGATTTTCAACCATTTACAAACCAGTCTGTCCTCTGGACCCACCAGGACATTGCATGTTCTCCAAGTCCATAGATGTCTGTAAAAACCATCTGCTGTCCTTTGACATTCTGCATTCTCCTCCCACGTAGAAAAGAGTACCAAAGCTCTCATATAGCCCAGGCTGTTCCTCCACTCCACGCAATCCTCCTGCTTCAGTCTCTGGAGTGGTAGGAAAAAATCATGAATACCAAGTCCACTCAGAACAAGCAGTTCTTGAATCACAGTCTATGAAATCACTGACTTCATGGGATCCAGAAGATCTTAATATTTTCATGTTTCTAGAATTTACTTTCAATGTTTACTTAGTTGTACTTGACAGAGTTAACTGTTGACCCTTTAGTATGAATGAAAGTTGTGCAAAGTTCAATAAGAGGTCTTACAATTTCCACCATAACTGACTTGCGTAGTAAAAAGGGAAGTTTCACCTTCTAAAAGTCTTTTTTAAAAAATCAGGTCTCATGCACAGCCCAAGCTGGCCTTAAACTCATGGCAAACCTCCTCCTTCAGCTTAATAGCCCAAATGCGGGAATTACAGTTCTGGGCCATGGTGCTTGGCTTTTGTTTCTGTATTTAACATGATAAATGTCCATAGATGTAATCTCCATAAAATCTCTTTGAGGTCCTCAATAATTTGTAAGTGGCATACAGAGATACTGAAACCAAAACGTTGAGATTTCTGCTTCACCCAGCTCCTGGCCAGGACGCAGGGAAACACTGCTAGAGCACTGGGCGCAGGAGGAGGGTTGTTGGAAGAGCCCATGGTCTCAGGTGTGGTCTTCGAGGTGTCTGAGGTGGCTGAAGCCTGGGGCTGGGGACTCAGGGCCCCTGGTTGTATTTCTCCCGCTCACCTGCTGTGTCAGCTGTCAAGTCCTTCTCTCCAGACACATGTTCTCCTCCCACTGCATGACAGGATTCTGGAGAAAGCCACTCAGTCACTGCGGTCTCTCACCACACGTCACAAAGTCCACAGAGAGGAAACAAGTTTCAATCTCTCCAGGTCTTCCAAACAAGCAGGATGAGGACCATGGAGAGTCTCTTCCTCCTCCCGCTGCTCACTGCTGCCCTGGCCTTGACCCAGACCCGTCCAGGTGAGTGTGGAGTCCGGAGAGAAAGGGCCTCTGCTGGGAAGAGCTAGGGCGCTGCCAGGGGTGTGGGGGAGTGTGGGGGTGTGCGGGGGGCTG
>NW_008333122.1:135154-162772 GCF_000622305.1 Nannospalax galili
GGGGAGTGTGGAACACAGTGCCGGGGAAACCCGTCTCCACCCTCGCCCGCCCTCATCCTCCCCGCTGCCCTAGCTGGGCCGCCCTGCACCGCTCCTTCTCCACCCCGGGCTCCTGTCCCAGGGTCTCATCGCGCCTTCCCACTTCCAGGCTCGCACTCCATATGGTATTTTGTCACCACCGTCTTCCGGCCTGGTGCCCAGGAGCTCCCTGTCACTATCATTGGCTACGTGGACGACACGCAGTTCATGCGCTTCGACAGCGACGGGACGACTACCAGGGTAGAGCCCCGGGTGCCGTGGGCAGAGAAGATGGGGTCGGAGTATTGGACCACAGAGAAAAGATATGCCCAGAGCTACTCAACTGTCGCCCGAAAAAACTTAAGATTTGCAATCCGTGTCTACAACCACAGTGAGGACGGTGAGTGATCCCAGGTTGGAGATGGAGATCACGATCCTCCAGGTCCCCACGGACGGCCCCCATCCTCAGCTCTGAGTTTGGCCTGAGGCTGCCGGACCGGTGGTGGGGACGCTGGATCAGGAAGAGCATTGGAACCGCGACCTGGTGTTACTTGGAGTATAAGGTTGAAATCCCTAGGGTGGGAGGGGCGGGTGTTGGTAAGGGCTGACTGAGGGGCCCGGGCAGTCTCTCACACCTTCCAGTGTTTACTTGGATGCGACTTGGGACGAGAGGAACACTTCCTACGAGGGTACTATGACCACGCCTATGATGGAAACAATTATATTAGCTTGAATGAGGACCTCAGAACGTGGACTGTGGCAGACCGGGTGGCTGAGATCACCAGGCAACAGTGGGAGGCGGATGGTGTGGCGGAGGTCGTAAGAACCATTCTGAACAGGCAGTGCATGGAGGGGCTCCTCAAACACCTGGAGAACGGGAAGACGAGGCTGCTGAGTGCAGGTAAGAAGGGCTGCTGGCAAATCCTCATCTGTTCAGGACTAGGGCTCACCTCTCATAAGAGGAAGAGAAAATGGGGCCAACTGGAATTCTGCCTCTATCTGGCAAAGACAGCAGAAAGATGCTCTTCAGTTTCCTGGTCCAGCATCAGAGAGTGACTCCAGGGCTCACCCTTCTCTAGGCCTCTCATAAGAGGAAGAGAAAATGGGGCCAACTGGAATTCTGCCTCTATCTGGCAAAGACAGCAGAAAGATGCTCCTGGGTTTCCTGGTCCAGCATCAGAAAGTGACTCCAGGGCTCACCCTTCTCTAGGACGGTTAAGAGTCTCAGGATAGGAGAGAAGATCCTGAAATAACCAGCCAGCAGTTTCCTTCCATCTGCAGCCCATTGTGAACCACAGCCTCTCTCAGGCCAGGTTCTCTGCCCACACCCAGTGTCTGGAGGTCTGTCTCCAGTGATGCTGAGTCTCTCAGCCCTATCCAGTCAGGACCAGAAGTCCACTTTCCATGTGGGAAACCTGGAGTTTCTGGTCCTGGGCTGACTTACTCTGATTATAGAACTTTCCAAGGAGTGGATTATCCCAGATGCCTGTGTCTAGGCAGCTATGTGGAATTTGCACCCCTCCCCCACCCCAGTTCTCAAGTCTGTTCCCAGGATGGTCACATGAGCACTGCTGAGTCCCCAGGAAGAATACAAAATGCCTGAACTTTCCACCTGTTTCTCTCAGATCCCCCAAAGACACATGTGACCCATCATCCCAGACCTGAAGGGGATGTCACCCTGAGGTGCTGGGCACTGGGCTTCTACCCTGCTGACATCACCCTGACCTGGCAGAGGGATGGGGAGGACCTGACCCAGGACATGGAGCTTGTGGAGACCAGGCCTGCAGGGGATGGAAACTTCCAGAAGTGGGCAGCTGTGGTGGTGCCTTCTGGAGAGGAGCAGAGATACACATGCCATGTGCAGCATGAGGGGCTGCCTGAGCCCCTCACCCTGAGATGGGGTAAGGAGGGTGTGGGCACAGAGCCTGCTGTCAGGGAAAGCAGGAGCCTTCTGGAGACCCTGAGCAGGGTCAGGGCTGAGAGCTGGGGGGTCAGGACACCCTATTTCTACCTTTTCACCTCCCTCTCTTCCCAGAGTCACCTTCTTGGCCCAACATCGGAATAACTGTTGGTGTAGTTCTCCTTGGAGTTTTGGTGACTGGAGCTGTGATTACCATTGTGATGATGAGGAAGAAAAGTTCAGGTAAGGGAAGGGGTGGGATCTTTTGTCTCCAGTGTTGAAGCCCCAGATGGAAATGTTTTTCATCTCCTGTTTTGTTCATGTGACACACCCACACCTCCATGCTTACTCAGACCTGATGTCTTCATCTTGTGTGCTGCTCTAAGCACTGACATCAGTGGCCTCAAATCTTGTTCCAAAATACCCAGGACTCTTATCAGACTCATAAGTCAGATTGTTGACCATGGAGGTCAGGAATCACTTTTTTTTTCTTTTTTATAGGGCCTCACATTGCACCCCAGGCTGGCTTACAACTTACTATGTAGCTGTGATCTTCATTTTCAACCTATCTGAATTTAGAGTATCCTGAGTATATCCAGAGAGGATGAATTGAGGAGGGAAGACCCACCCTGAATTTAGTTGGCACCACCCTATGGCCTGGGTGCCCAGACTGACTAAAATGAGGAAAAGTAGAAAGCCAAATCAGTGCCTGCATTCCCCCTTCCTGATTCCTGATCCATCAAGATGAGGGATCCCAGTCACTTGCTGCCTCTGCCATGAACCACAGAATATCTATGCAAAAATAGACTATACCTTCTTAAATCATGAACCAAAATAAATTTTTCTTTAAGTTGCTTCTGTCGTTTTTTTTCACAGACTCAAGAAAAGTAACTAATATAGTATTCCAAGCTGTCTTTGACTCTAAGCAATCCTTCTGCCCCAGCATCCTGAGTGTTAGGATTAGAGGCATGAATCACCACACCTGGTCCCAGAAGAAACTTACAGAACAAGCTCTAAGTGAGGCTGAGCATCACCCAGGGGCTCCTCATCTGCATCCTCACAGCTGTGTGATCTGAACACCAGCAGCCTCTACACCAAGCTTGTTATAAACACAGAACCTCAGCTCTGCATCAGACTTCCTAAATCCTGTTGAGATGTCCAGGGAGCTCCTGCAAAAGTGTGCGGACTTGTAGATGCAGCCCAATGCTGCTCAGTGTGCACCAGTGTGTTCTGGCTAGATCACTGAGCACTGAGCTGGGCTAAAGCCTTCTTCTCTTTCTGTTTTACAGATCATCATTCCCTTGATGATTTTACTCATTTTTCAGATCTTTTTATTAATTAAATTTGGAGACAGGGTCTAACTATACAGCCCTGATTGGCCTGGAACTCACTATCTAGACCAGGATGGCCTGGAACTCACAGAGATTTGCCTGCCTCTGCTTCCTGAATGCTGGGATTAAAGGTGTGTCCCAACATACCTGGCTATTTTCAAGGTTTTAAGTAACACTTAGCATTCCAAATCTATTTCTCCAGTCCAGACATTTCTCTGAAAGAAGTCCAGATGTCCACTGAAAACCTGATTGTTTCATTGACATTCCCCTACGTCTGCTAAGGGCCACTCTATCCTGATAGATACACAACCCTAAATTCTTGGTGTCATCCTTATGTCGTTTTGGTACTCTAGCTTGAACCCACTGGGAAATGTTATAACATCCACATTTAAAATAAATCTCGAGGGGCTGGAGAGATGGCTTAGCAGTTAAGAGCACTGGCTGCTCTTTCAGAGGACCAGGGTTTAGTTCCCAGCACTCACATGGCAGCTACCAACTGTTCATAACTTGAGTTCCAGGGGATCCAGTGCCCTCTTCTGACCTCCACAGGCATTGCAAAATTCCAGTGCACTTATACATTCAGGCAATACACTCATACACATAAAATATACATTTTTTTAAAATCTCAAATCCAATTTTCCCACTGTTTACTTGGCTCACACCTTTGGGAAAAGTTGCCCATGTCCCTTGTCTGAACTGATACATGAATTTCTATTACCTTCCTCCTATTAATGGGGCTTGCTCCCCATTAATCTATTCACCTCTCAATGAGAATGAGTCTTTGCTTGTTTTGTTTTGTTTTTTGAAATAGGGTTTATGAGGCTTAACTTGTGGCTCTCCTGTCTCTGCCTCCTAAGTCTGGGATCTAGGCATGCAGAATAACACCTGGCTTATGGTGGTGGTTTTTTTGGGTTTTATTTTATTTTATTTATTTTTGGTCTTTTTGATCCCTGTAGTCCCAGCTGGCCTGGCAGGTGTTTGTTTTTTTTTTTAAACACACACACACACACACACACACACACACACACACACTTAATCTCCTGTCAGATGTATACTTGGTAAAAATTTTCTTCCATTCTTTAGGCTGTTTACTCTGCAGTTTCCTTTGCTGTGCAGCATTTCAATTTCATGTAATCCTGCATGTCAATTCTTGCTATGATTTCCTGATCCATGAGTCATTTTCCTAAAATTGTTGCCTATGCATATATCTGGAAATCTTTCCCAATGTATTCTTGCAGTGATTTCAGAATTTCCTATTACATTAAAGTGTTTGGTCCATTTTGAATTGATTTTTGTACAGGGTGAGAGAGATGGGTGTAGTTCCAATCTCCTATATGGTGAAACCAGTTTTCCAAGAACCATTTGTTGAGGTTTATCTTTTTTCCAAAATATGTTTTTGGCATCATGGTTGAAAACCAAGTGTCTATAGTCATGGGTTATTTCTGGGTCCTCTATTGTAGTACATGGGTCTATATGTCTGCTGCTGTTCCAGCACCTTGCTGTTTTTGTTAGTGTGGATGTGTAATATAATTTGAGATCAGGTACTGTAATACTTCTAGTAACTGCTCTTTCTACTAAGAATTATGTTAGCTATTCGGGGTCTTTTGTGCTTCATATGAATTTTGGCACTGTCTTTTCTAGTTCTTGAAGAATGTAACAGATTTTTATGGGAATTATACTGAATTTCTAGATTGATATCAGCACTATTGCCACATCACAATATTAATTCTGTTTCTTCGTGAGCATCTTCTAGTACCTGTGTATTCATAAATGACCTTCCACTGTCTTCTTCCATTTCTTTCTTATTTTCTTGATTGGATGGTTGGTTATGTTTTGTTGTTGTTGTTTTAATGCTAACAACCATTTTAATATTGAGCTACAATTTTATGCATGGGGTACTGGCCATTTTTTTTCCTTTTTAATTGTGAAATTCATACACGATATTTTGATCATACTTGGTTCCCGTCCTCTATACACACTCTCCCTTACTAACTACCCCCACCCAATTTCCAGATTTCTGTCCCTAGCTACCCTTCAGTGTGGGTTCATCCACTGGAGCCTGGCCAACCTACCAAGAGACATCCTTAAATGAGACTGACTCTCCCCTTCCCAGAAGCCATCAATTGCCAATTGTTCCTCTGATAGGGTTGGGGTTTCTTACCCACTTCCCTAGTCTATACTGGGATTTTGTCTGGCTTTGTGTGGGATTTGTGTATGCCATCATCATTGCTGTGAGTTCATATGAGTGTCTTTCCAGCTGTCTGTGAAACTCCATTTCCTTGTGGTCAACCACCATCTCTGGCTCTTGCAATATTTCTGCCCCCTCTTTTTCAATGATCCCCTGAGCCTTAGGAAGCAGAAGTTTGATATAGGTGCCCGATATAGGAATAAGCACTCTACGGCCTCTAATTCTCTGCATGTTGGCCAGTTGTGGTTCTCTGTTAAACACCATCTGCTGTATAAAGAAGCTTCTCTGGTGAGAGTTAAGAGATACCTCATACAAGATATTCCTAGACTTGATATCAATGCCAGGTATGGGCTCCATCCTAAGAAGTGGACCTTAAATCCAATTGAAAGTGGTTGGTTACCCCCATAATATTTGTGCCACTATTGCACCAGTGGACCTACTCTCTCTGATCAGTTGTTCTTGTAGTTTACAGGATTCACCAAAGTAAGGATGATGACAAATTTTCTCTTCAGATAACTTGTATAGCACCCTCCAGTACTATACAAAGCTAGCCAGTAGAGATGAGACTTTGAAGTCAGCACCAGCTTGCTTTCTCCTTGCTTGTTCTACAGTTCATATGTGTAGTGTCTTCAACAATAGGGTCTTACCATGAAATTCTGGTGGGTAACCAAGAGCAGGGGCAATGGACAGCATTGCTTGAGGGTCTATGGAACTCCTGGTCAACAGCTTCAAAAGAAAAATTCCATTCCTGGCACTGGGCTTTTACTTTGCTAGCCTATGGTGTCTAGTAAGGGCAGTATCATTCTGTTATAAAGTAACTTCTTTTAGTCTCTTTTTATAATGGATATGTACATACTTTAAGAGGATTCTATAGAAGTAGGATTCCATATGTTTTTTTCTAAAGGCTTTAGAGTCTTTATCCGTCCCCATCGTCACTCTTCTGCCCTACCCTCCCTCCCCACCCTGTTCAGCCTTTCTTACTCTGTCTCCCCCTCTCCTTTGTATCACTGCATTCTATCTCCCTCCCAGGAAACCCCCCACCACACAACCTATGACCTCTCTGGAATTTAAAATTGAAACATGTGTACCCAACCTTTCACAGCTAGCACCCAACCATGATAGAGAACATGTAACATTTGTCTTTCTGGGTCTGAGTTACCTCACTCAGGATGATTGCTTCCAATTCCATCCATTTACCTGCACATTTCACAATTTCTTTTAAAGTTCTGCCCTCTGTGGGCATTGCATGACACAGGTGCACTTACCTACACGCAGGCAATACACACATACACATAAAAATAATAAATAAAATATGAAAAAATTTAAAGAGCTGAATACTATTCCATTGTGTATATCTACCATGCCTTCATTATCCATTCATCAGTTCATGGACCTCTAAGTTGTTTACAAATTCTGGCTATTATGAAAATGGCAGCAATGAACATGGATGAGCAGGTATTCTTGTGGTAGGGTATACAAAGTTTTGGGTATATGCCCAATAGCAGTATGGTTGGATCATATGGTAGATCAGTTTCTACCTTTTTGAGAAATCACCATACTGATATCCATAGTGGCTGCACCAGTTTGCATTCCCACCAGCAGTGGATAAGAGTTCCCCTTTCTCCACATCCTTACCAGTATTTGCTGTTTGTTTTTTGGATCTTAGCCATTCTGAGATGGGTAAGATGAAATCTCAAAGTGGTTTTAATTTGCATTTCCCTGGTCACTAAAGATGGAGAGAGCTGGTTCCACTAAAGATGGAGAGAGCTGGTCACATTGGAGAGAGCTGGTTCCAACTTCCATCAGTGTAGCTGCTGTGCTCTCAGCAGATGGCCAGGGAGTGCCTGTTCTGGCTTCCCTCTGGCATAGGGGCTGACAGTGCAGGGGACTGCCTGAAAGCACCTGGATCCTAATTGCACCATACCCTACCCCCTACCTGGGATTAAGTGAAGCCCGCTCCCAAGGCCCGTAGGAAGACCTCTGGCTTTGGCAGAATAAGGCTGAGATCTCAGCAGACCACCAGAGAGTGCCTGTTCCAGCCTCCCCCTGGCATAGGGGCTGAGAACTCGGGGGACTGCCTGAGAGTGCCCAGATCTTGCCTCCATGTGGTGGTGAACTTCCTCTAATTGCACCTTACACAATACCCCAACTGGGATTACATGAGACCCCTCCCAAGGCCGCAGGGCAGACATGGCTTTTGTAGGATAGGACTGAGATCTTAGTGGACAGCCTGAGAGGGCAGACTCCAACTTCTATCAGTGTAGCTGCTGTGATCTCAGCAGACCACCATAGGGTGCCTGTTCTGGCCTTCCTCTGGCATAGGGGCTCAGAACTCAGCAGACCGCCTGAGAGTCCCAAAATCTGCCCCCCAACTTAGGGAACTTCCCAAATTTTGCTCTGAGTTCCTGCTAGTAAGGGTACAAACCTTAGAAGAAGGCTGAGTGTACCTGACTGGAACCTGACTTGGGCTTCTGTGGGTGCTCCTGAGTATTTTATCTGAAGCCATCAGTTCCCTCCAAAATAAAACCTGAGAGAACCTGAAACCAACGAGCTTTACCTAACAAATAAGAAAAGAACCAAGGCATACCAATAATACAAACAGAAGCATACTTCAACTTAATTCTCATATCAGAGTCACAAACAACAAAAGAAATTCACATGCAAAAATCACAATGAAAGAATAATAAAATGGAAAGCCAAATACTATGTTTCCACCAAACTCCACCTGTCCTGAAAGCCTCACTGCTAGAATGAGTGAAATGGAAACCAGAATATCAACACTGGAGGAGAAAGCTGAAGAATTGGACCACTCAAGCAAAGATTATGAAAAATTTGAAAAAAAACAGGAATGGAAAATGCAAGAGATGGGGGACACCATGAAAAGACCAAATGTAAATATTATAGACATAGAGGAAAGAGAAGAATTTCAGATTAATGGTATTGACCAGATCTTAAACAGGATTGTAGAAGAGAATTTCCAGAAATTAAGGAAAGACATCCCCATACAAATACAGGAAGCACATAGAATACCAAATAGGCAGGATCAGAAAAGAAACTTCTTAAGACATATGATAGTTAAAACACTAAATGTGCAGAACAAAGAGAGAATACTGAAAGCAGCAAAATAAAAACAAGACACATATAAAGGAAAGCCCATCAGAATTTCAACTCACGTATCAATACAAACTATAAAAGCCAGAAGGGCCTGGACCAAGGTATTTCCAGTTCTAAATGACCATAGGTGCCAGCCCAGAATATTTTGCCCAGCAAAAAAGTCTATTATAGTTGAAGGGGAAAGAAAAATCTTCCATGACAGGAATAGCCTGAAAGAATACATATCCACGAAACCAGCCCTTCAAAGAATATTTGAAGCAACACAGAGAGCAGAGAAAGGAAAAACTATACCCCAGGGGCAACGAAAGAAAATGAATAAAAGTATAATTGAGGAAACACAAAATTAGACAAAGAACAAAAACAGCAATCAAAATGCTGGTATATTAGTCACTTTTCTGTTGCTGTGATAGAAACACTGACCCAAGCAATTTATAGAAAGAAGAGTTTATTTGAGCTTATGTTCTGGGGGAATTACAGTCCATCATGGCAGGGAGGCATGTGGCTGGAGGTGGCTGGAGCAGGAGCAGCAGGAGCTAAGCTCTCACATCATCACACAGGCACAGGAATCAAGAGAGTGACTGGAGATCCGGCAAGGCTTAAGAACTGTCTAAACCCACCCCCAGTGACCTGCTTCCTCCAGGATAGCCACACCTTCCAAAACCTCCCAAAACAGCACCATCATCTGGAGACAAAATGTCCCAACACTTGGAGCCTATGGGGAACATGTTCATTCAAACCATCACAGTCCCTATTAGTCCTAAAATATTTGGAGTCTATGGGGGATATTTTCATTCAAACCACCACAGATGGCAACCAATACACACCTTTCAATAATAACCTTAAATAAAATGATGGCAAACAATACACATCTTTCAATAATTACCTTAAATATCAATGGACTGAACACCCCAATCAAAAGACACAGGCTAAGTGAATGGATTAAGAAACAAAATCCATCGCTTTGCTGTCTGCAAGAAACCCATCTCACCTTCAAGGACAGGCACTCCTTAAGGTGAAAGGACGGAAAAGAATATTCCAAGCAAATGGCACTAAGAAACAAGCAGGGGTTGCAATTCTAATTCTAATTCCCTATCTGCAAGTTGGGTAACCACTTCAGAGGATGGTGTGTTAAGAATAGGAGATAGGAAGTGGCTAGGCAGTTAGGGTAAAAAGACCCCAAAGAAAAGCAGCCAGTTTCTTGGCTAAAAGTCAAAATGTCCTTGGGCCTCTTAGCAACATGCTCTGTTCCTAAGGCCAAAAATGTTGACAGTATTTGGGAGCTCTTATCTAATCCTTAAAAGATTTTAGGGTTACGTCTTCAGAGGAGTTTTGTGCTTGGTGAGAGATAGGGATTTAGTTTCATTCTTCTACATGCATCTATCCACTTTGAGCAGCACCGTTTGTTGAACATGCTGTCTTTCCTTCAGTGTGTGCTTTTGGCTTCTTTGTCAAAATCATGTAGTATAAATGTGTGGGGCCTAAATCTGAGTCCTCAATTCTGTTTTTATGCCAGTACCATCCTGTTTTTATTACTATTCTATGTAGTATAATTTGAAATCAGGGATGGTCATACCTCCAGAAGTTCCTTATTATTCAGAATTATTTTGGCTATCCTGTTTTTATTTTTTGACAGGGTCTCCCTGTAGCCACAGCTAGCCTGGAACTCATCGGCTGGCCTTGAACTAATAGAGATCTGCCTGCCTCTGCCTCCCAAGTTCTGGGATCAAAGGCATGTGCCACCATGCCTGGCCTATCCTAGCTTTTTGTGCTTCCATATAAAATTTGACATTTTTTTTCAATATCTGTGAAGAATTGTGTTGGAATCTTACTAGGTATTGCATTGAATTTGTAGATTGCTTTTGCTAGGATGGCCATTTTCACAATATTAATCCTACCAATTTGTGAGCATGGGGGCAGAGTCTTTCCATCTTCTGGTATCTTCTTCAATTTCTTTCTTCACTGTCTTAAAGTTTTTATTATACAAGTCATTTACTTCTTATGTTAGATTTATTCCAAAATATTTTGGTTTTTTTTTTTTTTTCAGGCTATTGTGGGATTGTTTCCCTTATATTTTTCTTGGTATGTTTGTTGTTGGTGTATAAAAAGGCTATTGATTTTTGTGAGTCAATTTTATGTATTACTACTTTACTGAATGTGTTTATCAGCTCTAGGAGTTTTCTAGTGGCGTCTTTAGGGTATTTTATGTATAGAATTACATCATCTGAAATAAGGATACATTTTTTCTTTTTCAGTTTGTATCTCCTTTATCTCCTTCATCTGTCTTACTGCTCTAGCTATGACTTCTAGTATATTGAACAGGAATGAAAAGAGTGGGCATCCTTGTCTTGTTCCTCAGTTTAATAGGAATACTTTGAGTTTTTCTCAATATAGTATGTATGATGTTAGCCATGGGATTGTCATATATTGACTTTATTATGTTGACATATGTTCCCTGTATCCCTAGATTCTCCATGACTTTTTATCTCAAATGGATGTTGGATTTTGTCAAATGCCTTTTCTGCATATAATGAGATGATGATGTGGTTTCTGTCCTTGCATCTGTTTATGAGGTGGATTACATATATTGGTTTATGTATGTTGAACTATCCTTGCATCTCCAGGATGAAGCCAACTCAATCATGGTGGATAATCTTTTTGATGTGTTCTTGCATTTGGTTTGCAAGTATTTTATTGAGAATATTTGCATCTATGTTCATCAGAGAGATTGAACTATAATTTTCTTTTTTTGTTGGGTCTTTGGTTTTGGTATCAAAGTAATACTGGCTTCATAGAAAGAATTTGGGTCTGTTCCTTTTCTAGTTTATGAAATAACTTGGGTATTGGTATTCTTTCTTTTTTGAAGGTTTGTTAGAATTCTGCACTATATCCATCTGGTTCTGGGCTCTTTTAGTTGGGAAAGTTTTAATTACTGTATCTATCTCATTGATTTTTATGTGTCTGTTTATGTCATTTTTCAGTTAACTTTTGTAGGGCATACATATCTATAAACATTAATTTCTTATAGATATGGTTTTCTGAATTTCCTCAGGGTCTGTTAACAATGTTTCCCTTTTCATCTCTTAGTTTATTAATTTGGGTTCTCTCTTTCCTTTTGGTTAGTTTAACTAATGGTTTGTCAATCTTGTTAATCTTTTCAAAGAACCAACTCTGTTTCACTGATTGTTTGTATTGTTTTCTATTTAATTAATTTCAGCCTTGATTTTATTTACCTCCCTGTCTGCTCTTTTCAGGTATTGTTTGTTCTTGGCCTTTAGGTATATCATTAAGTTATTTATATGTTTCTAACTTTCTGGAGTAGGTACTTAATGCTATAAATTCTCCTCTTAGGACTGCTTCCATTGTGTCCCATAGACTTTGGTATGTTGTGTTTTCATTTTCATTCAATTCTAGGAATTTTTAAATTTTCCTCTTGATTTCTCCCTTGATCCAATTTTCATTCAGTATTGTATTCTTTAGTTTCCACAAGTCTGTGTACTTTTCTCCACGTTTTTGTTGACATCTAGCTTTATGCCTTTGTGGTCAGATAGACTATAGAATGTTATCTCAATTTTCCTAAATTTCAGGAAACTTGCCTTGTATCCTAATATGTGATCAATTTTGGAGAAAGTTTAATGAGCTGCTAAGAAGAAAGTGTATTCTTTGGTGTTTGGGGGAAATGTTCTTGTTCTGGTTTGTTTTTCATTGCTGTGACAATGAAAAACCACTACCAACTTGGGGAGGAAAGAGTTTATTTAGCTTACAACTCCCAAGTTGCAGTTCATCAGGGAGCTCAAGGTAGGAACTCAAGGCAGGAACCTGGAAGCAAGAACTGGAGCACAGGCCATGAAGGAATGCTGTTTACAGGCTTTCTTCCCTGGCCCCTGCTCAGCCTGCTTTCTTATGCAACACAGACCCACCTGCCCAGGGGTGGCACCACCCACAGTGGGCTGGGCCCTCCCACATCACTCATCAAGAAGATGCCCCTCAGACATGGCCACAGGCCAGTCCAATAGAGGAAATTCCTCAACCGAGGCTCCCTCAACCCAGGTGTGTCAAGTTGACACTAATTTATTCCAGCACAGTTCTGTAGATACATGTTAGGTTCATTTGATTTATGATGTTAACTCCAGGGTTTCTCTATTTAGCTATTGTCTGGCTAAGCAGTATATTAGTGACAATGGTGTATTGAAGTCACCCATTATTACGGTGTTGGAGTCAATGCATGATTTGAGATCTAACAGTTTCTTTTATGAAATTGGGTGCCCCTGTGAGTGGTACATATATGTTTGAACTATAATATCTTCTTTTAAAAATGTTATTTTTATGTGTATATTGCCTGCATGTGTGTAAGTGCATCTGTGTCATGCAATGCCCGTGGATGCTAAAACAGGGCATCAGATCCCCCTGGAAATAGAATTATTGTCATCTGCCATCTAGGTGCTGGGAATCAAACCTGGTTCCTCTGCAAGAGTAGTCAGTACTCTTAACTGCTGAGCCATCTCTCCAAGCCCCTGTAGTATCTTCTTGGTGTATTTTTCCTTTAATGAGTATGAAGTGACCTTCTGTATGTCTTCTATTTATAGTTTGAAATCTATTTTGTCCAATATCAGAATAGCTAAATCTGTTTGTTTCCTAGTTCTATTTGCATGGAATAGCTTTTTCCACCCCTTTACCCTAAGGTGGTGCCAATCATCGATGATGAGGCATGCTTCTCAGAGGCAGTAAACAAATAGATCCTATTTTCTAGTCCAATCAGTTAGTCTGAGTCTTTTTACTTGGGAGTTGAAATCATTAATATTGAGGGTTATTATTGACGAATGTTTATTGATTCCTGATACATTGGTGTCGTAGTGTTGTTTTCTTATACTTCTTTTGGTTGACTGTTCTGGGATAATTTATTCTCTGTGTCCTCTTGAGAGTATTTAATCTTCTCTTTAGACCAAAGTACTCCATCCTGTGAGTTGGTTTCATAGACATAAATTCCTTAAATTTGTTTTTGTCATGGAAACCTTTTCTTTCCCCCTTTGATTATAATCGAGTTTTGCTGGGTATAGTAGTCTGGGCTGGAATCTGTGTTCTTTTGTGACCTGTAAGACATTGGTCCAAGCCCTTCTGGCTTTCATAATCTCCATTGAAAAGTCAGCTGTTATTCTGACATGCCTACATTTATATGTGACTTGATCTTTGTATCTCACAGATTTCAATCTCTTTTATTTGTTCTGTACCTTTACAGTTTTAACTATTAAATGACATGGAGAGTTTGTTTTCTGGTCCTGTCTACTTGGTGTTCTGTATGCCTCTTGTACATTGATAGATAGCCCTTTCCCTAGATTTGGGGAGTTTTCTTCTATGATTTTATTAAAAATATGTTCTGTGCCTTCGGCCTGGGTTTCTTCTACTTTTTCTATACCTTGGTCTCTTTATAGTGTCCCAGAGGTCTTATATATGTCATTCCAGGGTTATTTTATAATTGACATTTTCTTTAAGTCATCCATTTCCCCAACCTTGTCCGCAAGATCTGATATTCTCTGTTCCATTTCTTCCACTTTCATTCTGTTCCTTTCCTCTATGATGTTTGTTTGAGTTCCTAAGATTTTCATTTCAAATTTTATTTCAGTTTGGCTTTCCTTCAGAAATTTTATCTTTTTATTGAATTATAATTTCACATTTTGTTTTTTAGTTTTTTTCATTCAACTGTGTTTTCATGGTCTTCAGTTTTTCATTCATATCCTCTTTGAGTTCTTTAAACATATAATTGCTATTTTGAAATTATTGTCTTGTGCATCCACTAGGTTGCCATTCACAGAAAGCATTATGATGAGGGTACTAATTTCTGGAGGAAATATATTATCCTGGTTATTCGTGTTGTTTGTGTTTTTATGAGACATAGGCATCTGGATTTGATATGGGTAGTTGATCTCATCTTTGTGGAATGTTTGTATCTGTTTGCTGTTTCCACAACTCTTCAGGTTATGGTCCAGCTGAGTAGTGCCTTGTGTTCAGTGTTGAGGCCACTTTATGTTGATGTGCAAATGGAGTTTAAAAAGCAGTCTCAGTTCAGGTAGTGATAGGTGCAAATTTTGAGTTGAGGGTCCAGGGTAGACTCCACAAAGTCCTGGATCAGCTGGCTGGGCTGGGTGACTGCTAAATGAACAGACTGACTAACAGCTTAGGTGGGGGAGCTCATAGATTTGAGGCAGGGAAGGATCCCAGCAACCCAGAGAGTTCTGAGAGCTAACCTGGAAGGACACAGGGAAGTCTCAGGAAAGGAAACTCAGGGCTGCAGGTCTAAGGTAGGGAAAAATCTCAGAGACCCAGGCAGGCCTAAGAGCTGAGATGGCAGAGGGAATTCACCACATTAAGTCTGGGGGAGCATGCAGATCTAGGGGCAGACAAGGACCCCAGGGACACAAAGCAGTATGAGAGCTGAGATGGTGGGCACGAAGAAATCTCAGGAAACTCAGGACCACTGGTTTTTTTTGTTTGGGTTTTCTAGGGGGTTGTTCATTTTAGTTTTCTTTCTTTTTTTGGGGGGGGCGGGCATCTCCATGTAGTCCCAGCTGGCTTAGAATTGGCTGTGCAGACCAGACTGGCCTCAGTCTCAGAGATCTGCCTGCCTCTGCTTCCTGAGTGCTGGGATTCAAGGTGTGTGCCACCATGCCTGGCCCTGGTTGGTTATGCTTTTCGTTTGTTTGTTTTTGTGACAAAGTCTCACTATGTAGATCTGGATAATCTGGATTTTCTTATGTAATCCAGAATGACCCCCAAAGTTGTAGCAAACTTCTTGTCTCTGCCTCCAAAATGCTGGATCACAGTAGGAAGCCACTGTGCCCAGGCTTCTTTGGCATTTTAAGGCTTTATTGTGGATGTTTTTAACCTCCTTAGGCTTATTACTAAGTATTTAATATTTTTTATTATTTTTATTTTATGTGTATGAGTGTATCGTCTGCATATGTGTAAGTGCACCTGTGTCATGCAAGGGCCAAGGAAAAGGGTGTTGGATCCCCTAGAACTGGAGGTAAGGATAGTTGTTAGTTGCCATGTGAGTGCTGGGAACCAAACCCAGGTCCTCTGCAAGAGCAACTAGTGCTCTTAACCGCTGAACCAGCCTAAATACCCAACCAGAGGATCTCAAGTCCTCTTGTGGCCTCTCCTGGCATTGCACATATATGCAGCACCTACATACATGCAGGGAAAACACTCATACACATAAAATAATTTTTAAAAGACCCCTGTTCTTTACTTCAGAGTAACAGTTTTAATTGCACTCCCCACGTGCCCAGGCAAGCCTGGTGGTTCTGAAAGTACAAAGTACCCACCATCAAAGAGTAACTACTTTTAAAACATATGGTTCTGAAAGTCAGTGCTGGGGTACTTTGTTAACAATGGAAACTGCTGCTACAGAAATACTGCTTCACAGCTGGGGAGACGGCTCAGTGGTTAGAGCACTGACTGCCCTTGCAGAGGACCCAGGTTCGGTTCCCAGCACCCAGATGGCGGCTAACAACCATCTGTTAACTCCAGTCCTCGGGGATCTGATGCCCTCTTCTGACCTCTGAGGGCACTGCATGACATGGCTGCACTTACACACCCACAGGCAATATACTCATGCACATAAATGAAAATGAGCCCACCCTATTTTATTACTATGAGGCACATCTGCACATGCATCCGTACTCAATCTGGAATTATGTGTATTAACACTAGCTCTTTGGAAGCACTTGTGAAAAAGGACAGATATGTCATATCAATGATTTTGGAGATGTAGACATGATTCCTACTAGCCAAGAATCAAAGATAATGTCAGCTAAGGGGAGAGCTTCGTGAAGGCACTTGGTCCTTTTCCTGAATACAAATATCACCATTTCCCCATCCTGCTGTATCTCTGTAGCCAGAATCTTAGGAACTTGCCTGAAGTCCAGGCATAGAAGGCTCCTCTAGGACCTCCAGGTGCCATGGTTTCTCCTGCCATGGTGGACTGACCCTCTTCAATGGTGAATAAAAATAAATCTTTCTTCCTTTAAGTCACTTCTGTCAGGTATATTGTCACAGTAGTTTTAAATAAGGAACTAAAACAAGGGCTGGAGAAATGGTTCAGTGGTTACACCACTTACTGCTATTGTAGAGGACCCAGGTTAGGTTTCCAGGACCAGACTCACAGTCATCTATAACTCCAGTTCCAGGGACTCCAATGCCCTCTTCTGGTCTCCTTCTACTCTAGGTATGCACATGGTGCACATACATACATGAAGGCAAAATACTTGCACACATAAAAAAAATTTTAAACTTTTTAAAAGAAAAAAGTAAGGGCTCAGCGGTTAAGAGCACTGGCTGCTCTTGCAGAGGAGCCAGGTTCAATTCCTAATACCCAATATAGCAGTTCACAACTATCTGTAACTACAGCTCCAGAGGCTCTCACCGCCTCTTCTGGCCTTCTTGGACACTAGGCAAGCATGTGGTGCACATGATACATGAAAGTAAACATATATACATATAAAATAAATTATAAATCTTTTTTAAAAATTAAAAAGTAACTAAGCTGGGCATGGTGGTGCCCACCTTTAATCCCAGCACTTGGGAGGCAGAGGCAGAAGGAGCTATGTGAGTTTAAGGCCAGGCTGGCCTACACAGTGAGTTCCAGGCCAGCTGGGGTTACAAGGAGACTCTGTCTCAAAAAGACCAAAAAATAAAAATTAAAAATTAAAAAGTAAATAAGCTGGGCATGGTGGCACCCACCTTTAATATCAGCACTTGGGAGGCAGAGGCAGGCAGATATTTGTGAATTCAAGGCCAGCCTGTCTACATAGCAAGTTCCAGGCCATCTGGGGCTACAGGGAGACCCTGTGTCAAAAAAAAAAAAAAATTAAAAAGTAACTAATACAGAAATCCACATGGGCCTTAAACTGCCAACAATCCTTTTGCCTCAGTTTCTGGAGAGCTTGGTGTAGAGGCATGAGCCACCACACGTGCCTCAGCAGTTATTTATGGAACAAGCTATAGGCAAGACTGATGCATAGGCTAGGGGCTCCTAGTCTGCATCCTTGCGCCTGTTGATCTGAATACCAGTATTATGAGGTGTTTCACCAGAGAAGACCATTCAGACAAAGCTTTATGAAATGGAAGTCTTTTATTAGTTTTCCAGTGACTATACAAGGGTGTTGAAACCCAAGTGCAGGGCCCTGTCACCATTAGGGTAGGCTTTGATACAGAAAAACTACATCTGGAGTTAAAAGTTTAAGTTTCCAAGGGTTTCCATAGCTTAGGGGTAGAAAGCCCCCCAACAATTCCTATTTTGTGAAAGTAAGCCAAGCATAGAGTACAAAAGCCACAAATCTGGGTTAGCAGGAGCAAGAACATGCTGACCTGTTCTCATGGCAACCAGTGGCCTGTTGATGTACTTGCTGCTAAGCCACACCTCTCTGCTCCCATACCCTGGGCCAACTGCCTTTTAGTTTCAGAGGTTAGAGTCAGCCTAGACTTCAATATGGAATAACTATGGTCAAGAAGGTGCCTTATCTCAGCTGGTTATAAGCACGGAATCTTATTGAGATGATCAGAGGACTCCTGTGCACAGGAAAACTAGGACTCCCTGGTCTCTGGGTTTTCAGATGCAGCTCAGTCTGCTCCAGTGTGTTCTGACAAGACCTCTGGGCTCTGGGCTAGAACTCAGTCCTCTTTCTCTTCTAATCACTCCCTCAATGACTATTCATCTCCAAGGTTTTAAATGTCATTTAACATCACTCCAAAATCTAATCTAATGC
Source organism: Nannospalax galili (assembly GCF_000622305.1). Classification (NCBI taxonomy): domain Eukaryota; kingdom Metazoa; phylum Chordata; class Mammalia; order Rodentia; family Spalacidae; genus Nannospalax; species Nannospalax galili. The sequence goes on from NW_008333122.1 coordinate 153,467, forward strand.
TGGGACATTTCTCCCACGTTTAGATTTACCCGTCCAACTGCCATCCTGAGTGCTTCATGCATTTCTCATGCCTGCCAACAACTCCATTCTGGTATTTGGACACTTACACATCTTTGCTGCCTTCTTTACTTCATTTTTGTACTCCACATTTAATCCAGTAGGAAATGCAATGTTTGTACTTAAATCTAGCTGGGTGTGGTACTGCAGGCTTTTACTCTCAGCACCTGGGAGGCAGGGCAGGCAGACCTCCAAGAGCTCCAGACCAGCCAGGGCTACACAGTGAGACCCCATCGCAAACTAAAATCTAAAATCCAGTTCTTTCCCACTGTTTTTTCTGCTCCCAACAAAGGGAAAATGGTCCGAGTTCCTTGCCTGGCCTATGCCATGGAATTCTGTCTATTTCCTCCTCTGTCTCATTTGTTCTTCGCCTATCAATTGTGGAATGATCCACTACTTTGTTTAGTTTTTTTTTGACACAGGGTCTATGAGGCTGAATTTGTGGTCCTCTCCTCTGCTCATGGTGTTTTGTTTTGTTTTGAATTACTTATATACTGTAGACATTAATCTCAGATAAAGCTGGTAAAGATTTTCTCCTATTCCTTAGCCTGCCTCCTTTACTGTGCAGAAAACTTTCAATTTCATGCAATCCTATTTGTTGACCCTTGCTATTTCCTGATCCGTGAGTCCTTTTCCTAAATTTCTTGCCTATGCATATATCTGGAAATGTTTTCTGATGTTTTCTTGTAGTACTTTCAGAGTGTCATGTTAAAGTCTCTGATATATTTTGAATTGATTTTTACAGGGTGAGAGATAGGGATATAGTTTTATTCTTCTACATAGAGAAACCCAGTTTTCCCAGCACCATTTGTTGAAGAGGTTTGTCTTTTTGCCAATGTATGTTTTTGGCACCATTGTTGAAAATCAAGTATCTGTAGCCATTGGTTATTTCTTGGTCCTCTATTCTATTCCATGTGTCTCTATTCTGTGTCTGCTTCTGTTCCAGCACCTTGCTGGTTTTGTTATTATGGCTCTGTAATATAATTTGAGGTCAGGTACTGTAATACTTCCCAGCACTGCTCTTTCTCCTAAGAATTACTTTAGCTATTCAGAAGATGAATAATACTGAATTTCTAGATTGTTTTCACCACTACATCCACATTCACAAAATTATGTGTCTTCATGAGCATCATCTAGCTAGTATCTGTGTGTTTATAAATATCTTCTAGAGTCTTCCTCCACTTCTTTTTTTTAAGATTTTAATTTTGTGCATGATAGTTTGCCTACATGTGTGTATGCAAAGCCCAGAGACCAAAGAGGGCATCTGATCCCCTGGTACTGGAGCTATAGATGGTTGTAAGTTTCCATGTGGGTGCTGGGGACCCAACCTGTGTCATCTGGAAAGCAGCACTTAACCATTGAGCCATCTGTCTAGTCCCTTTCATTTCTTTTAAAAATATTTTATTTTATGTGTACGTGTGTACTGCCTGCATGTAAGTAAGTGCACCCGTGTCATGCAATGCCCACAGAGGTTCAGAAGAGGCTGTTGGATCCCCTGGGACTGGAGTTACGGACAGTTGTTAGCTGCCACGTGGGTGCTGGGATTTGAACCTGGGTCTTCTGCAAGAACAACCAGTGCTCTTAACCACTAAGCCATCTCTCCAGCCCCTCATTTCTTTAAGTGATTGTTTGGTTGATTGTGTGCGGGGGTTGGGGGGGCAGGGGAGACTCATTATATAGGACTGACTGGTCTGGAATTTGCTCTGTAGGTCAGACTGACCCCACAGTTGCAGCAACCCTCTCCTGCTTCTGTCTCTTGAGTGTTGCAGTGCAGTAGAGCCATCGTCTTGGGCTTCTTTGGTGTTTGAAAGCTCTGTTATAGGTGACTTTAACCTCCACAGTCTGTCCAGGCATTTAGCTGTTGTGTGAAGCATCTATGAATGGGTTGTTTTCCCGATCTTTCTCACCACGTTTCCTGTTGGTATATAGAAAGCTACTGGCTTTTTTTATGTGGACTTTGTATCCTGTTGCGTTGCTGAAATTATTTTAGATTTTCAAATATAGGACCACGCCATCTGCAAGTGCAGCTCTCCTGACTCACGGCTGGCATTTCCTTCCTTTCCTCCTCACGTTATTGCTCTGGAGAAGACGCCAAGAGTTCCCTTGACTGAGAGGAGAGGGAGGCTGGAGAGATGCTCAGTGGTTTACTGCTCTCAGAGGACCTAGGTTCGGTTCCCAGCACACACATGGTGACTAACCAACTGTAACTCCAGTTCCAAGGGATCTGACACTATGTCCTGATCTCCATGAGTATTGCATGTATGGGTATGCTTATATATATATATATATATACACACACACACACACACACACACACACACACACACACACACACACACAAAACCACTCAGAATAAAAAGAAAAGAAAAAAAAAACACTTTTAAAAGAGGGAGACAATGGGTGTGGCTGCACACACCTTTAATCCCAGCACTCAAGAGGCAGAGGCAGGTGGATCTCTGTGATTCAAGGCCAGTCTGTTCTACATAGCCAGTTCTAGGCCATCCAGGGCTACATGGTGAGACCCTGTCTCAAAAAGAAAAAAAAAAATGAGTGGACAGCCTTTGTCTTATCCTAATTTTAGAGGAAATGTTTTCAGTTTTTCACCACTTAGAATAATGTTGGCTATAAGTCTGTCATATATAACATTTATGTTCAGATATGTTCCTTCTAGCTCTATCTCCTGCTTCTGTCCAGGATTATAAGTGTAGACCATCACACTTGGCCCTGGGAATCACTTATATAACAAACTCTATATGAGGCTGATGGATCTCCTAAAGGCTCCTGGTCTGCATCCTTGCAGCAGTGTTATCTGAGCACCAGCAGCCTTGAGGGAAGTTAAGGGAACTGAGGCCCATCAGAGAGAAGTGCCTTTTTAAAAGGAAGGCTGCTTCTTGCTCCCAGGGCTACTTTTTAATCCCCTCCCAGGGCTTTCTGCAAGTTACATTTACCAAGGGAACTGTTACATTTACCAAGGGACTTGTTACATTTACCAAGGGAATTGTTACATTTACTAAGGAAGTGTTAACATTTACCAAGAGAATTGTTACAGTCATTCACATCCAAAAGGTCAGATTTTAAAAACCCACCAGAAGGGAAAAGGGAGCCTTCCAAAAGGAGGGTCTCCCAGGCAACATGACAAGGGAGGCGAGGAGGGAGTTGGGAAAGGAAGAAGGCCCCCAGATCCAGAGCTCCCACTCAGAGCTCCCAGTTCTGGGGCCCTTTCGAATGCTGATGGGAGCTGGCAGTTTGCAATAACAAAGTCTGTCTTTTGACTCCACTCCCTAGTCCTACCTCCACTTTAGTGCTCCCGCCCTGGTGCTTTTCCTGGCACCCTGCTCCTCTCTCCTCTGACACCCTCACCCCCCCATCCCCCAGCCTTCACTGGAGCAGCTCTCTGGAGGCTGCAGCTTTAGTTGCCATGGTAGCAGCTTTTCAGCTAGCTCTCCCCCACCCCAAGCCTTCTCAACCTTATTTCTCTGACTAGCTGCCCCTGCTGCAGCAATCTACCCTCGGTGGCCTGTCAACCCATGCTTGCTTGGGGTTCAGCCCCACCTGCCCCTTTTTCCCCTCCCCCCACTTCACCTCCTATGAGCCCCCTCTTCCCTTTCCTGTGCGTGGGTCTTCTGGCTTTCCCAGACATGCGATTCTTTGTTCATTCTACAAAATGAACTTCACAACCATCTCTCATCCCTAAACCCTCAAATTCCACAAAAGCCTCAGCCCAAGCTCATTACACAGAATCTCAATCTATGCCAGACTTTCTGAATCTTGTTAAGATGTCCAAGGGACTCCTGTGCAGAGGAAAGCTGGGACTGTTCTTTCTGTGGGCTTCTAGACAGAGCCCAGAACTGTACAGTCCACTCCAGGTGTGTGTGTGTGTGTGTGTGTGTGTGTGTGTGTGTCCACTCCAGGTGTGTGTGTGTGTGTGTGCCTGTGTGTGTGTGTGTGATAGGATCAGAGCACTCAGGAGCCAGGAGGCAGTCCTGTCCCTTTCCCTCCTATGGCCAATCCCTCCACTGAATTTATTAATTTTCAATTATTTAAATATCATTTACTTAACATCATAGCACAAGTATTTTTCTTCAGCTCAACATTTCTCACAAGTACCTCTAGAACCAGATGCTGAGCTACAAACCTGATCTCTTCATTTGCATCCCCATCTCTGCTAACACAATTTCATCCTTTAACTTGCATTAATCTAATTTTTCGTGTTCTACTTTGTTCTTATACTTGATTTAATCCAGAAAAACTTTGTAACATCCTTATTTAAAATAAACCCTCAATACAATTGTTTACCACTATTCTTTCTGCACACACCACACCCCAGGGAGAATCAAACAGCATCTCCAGCTCTCAGCATGGCAGCCAGAATTATCTTTTTACTTCAATTTGGCATTCATTTGGGCTCACAGCTCAGGTCGTCCTAAAGCTCACTCACTACCTAGCTGAGGGTGACCTAGACTCCTAACCTTCCACCCATGTTCTTAGATTGCAGGCACATGCTGCCTACCACCCCCGGCTCCTGCTGTTTTGTTTTCTTAGCATTTTCTAATTCAGGATGTTCCTTATCGCTTTACAGCAGCAGCAAACCTGCTGGTTTTGTCATGGTGATTTGTACAATGCCCCTTTGTTGGAATGGTTTATTAGATCTAACAGTTTTCTGGTGGAGTCTTAAGGATCTTCTAAGTATAGAGATGTCATTTCATCTAAAGACTGGGATAATTTGCCAGTTGTGGTAGTGCACACCTTTAATCCCAGTGCTCAGGAGGCAGAGGCAGAGGGCACTCTGTGAGACTGAGGCCAGTCTGGCTGACACAGGGAGTCCAGGCCAGCTGGGGCTACAGAGAGATGGTTTCTTTTTCTCTCTTGCTTTATTGCTCTGGCAAAGACTTTAGTAAGAGTGGTTGGAAGTGGCTATTCCTGTCTCATTCTGATTTTACAGGAATGCTTTGAGCTCGGTTATCTATAGCCTCTACTTAGGTGAGGCTATGGACAGGAAGTGTATTCCTCCTATCTAACTCTCTTCTGAGCATTTACATGAGAAGATGTGAATTTTGCCAAGGTCTTTTCTGAATTTGAGGGAAGTTATTTCTGAACTTGAAACAATGTAATTTCTTTGTTTGAGTCTATTTACCTGCTGCATTATATTTATTGATTTGAACATGTTGGACCATTCTTGCATCCCCGGAATGAAACCAACTTGGCCATGGTACATGACTTTTTTTATTTAAAATTTTTTAATTCTTTGTACTCTATGTGTATTGCCTGCATGCATGTAAGTACACCCATGTCATGCAATGCTGGCGGTCAGAAAAGGGCATTGGATCTCCTGGAACTGGAGCTACAGACAGTTGTTAGCTGCCTCGTGGGTGCTGGAATTTGAAACTGGGTCCTCTGCAAAGAGCAGTAAGTTCTCTTAACCACTGAGTCATCTCTCCAGCCCTAGGTGTATGATTTTGAAAAGTGTATTGTTGGACTTGCCTTACAGGTACTTTTGAGAATTTTTTCATCTATGTTCACTGGAGAAACTGGCTGTAATTTCCTACCTCAGCTCCCTTGTCTTTGTGAGACAGAGTCTCCCTGTAGCCCCAGCTGGCCTGAACTCCCTATGTAGACCAGGCTGGCCTTGAACTCAGAGAATCACCTGCCTCTGCCTCAGAGTGCTGGGATTAAAGGTGTGTGCCACAATGCATGCCTGGCTAATTTCCTCTCTCTTTTTTAGTGTGTTATTCAGTCTAGGTAGCAGGTAATGCTAGCTTCATAAGTGAGTTCAGAAGTGTTCCTTCCCGTTCTACTTTATGGAACACTTTGAGGAGCACTCATCTTAGCTAATCTTTGAATGTCTGGTAGATTCAGCAGTGAGCCCATCTGGATCTGGGATTTGTTTTAGTTGGGAGACTACATCAGTGCTTCAACATCACTGCTCATTAAGGGCAAGTTTGAGTTGTTGTCTCAACAGTAACAACAAAAGCCCACACCAAGTGGAGTCACCATTGAATTCTACCAAACCTTTAAAGAAAGAGCAAATACCAACACTCCTTAAAATAGTCCATAAAATAGAAAGGGAAGGAATTCTACAAAATTGTTTTTATGAAGCCCAAACACACACAAAAAAGCTGGGCGTGGTGGCACAGGCCTTTAATCTCTGCACTCAGGAGGCAGGGGGTGGCGGATCTCTGAGTTCAAAGCCAGTTTGGTCTACATAGTGAGTTCCAGGCCAGCTGGAGCTATAGAGACCCTGTCTCAAAAAGACCAAAAAAAAAAAAAAAAAAGAAGAAGAAAAGACACAACAAAAGTGAACATAACAGACCTGAACACAATGTAAGAAAATTCTGCTGTTTTTATAACGTTGTCTGCATTGCTCTCTGAGCCTTTAAGGAACCATGGAGCCTCTGAATCATAAAGGGAAATACTACCATAACATGAGCCCTTAACCCTCATACCAGTAAGCACTGTCCAATACAGAAAGCTGGCGGTGGGGCTGGCATAGGAGATGGGAATTGTAGTCACTCAGGGCTGTACTGTACAATGTCATCTGCCACACACAGCAATTCAAATTCAACCAAATTAACAACTCAGTTCCCCAGCCTCACTAGCTACATTTCAAATCCTCATTGGCCACATGTAGGAAAAGGTTGTTCTTACTGAAGAACTTGATGCAGATTATTCCCATCACTGGCAACACAGATCCAGTAACATTCAGGGTAAGGGAGACCCAGCACTTTGATCACCACAGGCTGAGCCTAGCACCCTCAGGGCACCTACTTTTCATTTCTCTGGTTCTCTACTCAGCAACTGTGAATCCCCACTTCCCCACCTTTCCAGTATTAAAGCGAATTGATGGGCTAATGAGATAGCTCACCAGGCTGCCACGCTTGGCTATCTGAGTTCAGTATCTGGGACCCACATAGTGGAAGGAGAAAACTGACTCCTGAAACCCATCTTCTGACCTCCACAGCACATACCGTGGCACATGTGTGGATGGACAGACAGACAGACACACACACACACACACACACACACACACACACACAAAATGAAAAATGTAATAAAAAGAAAATGAACTAAATGAAAAATTGCATTCACTTTGTATTAAATTCTCACTAAATTCTTTAATTTGCTTTCTGATTTTCAATGAGTTCTTAATGCCTGTGCTCATGAAAGGCTGATTTGTTTAATCCTGAGAGGATACACACTTAGGGACAGTGTTGCCTAAGGGGGTGAAGAAATACAAAGTGTCTCCTACACTCCCATCCCTGATCCCTCTTACACAAATGGATAAATGTAATTTAAATTTTTTAAAGAATAATTTGAACAAAGTAACTAAAATAACTAAGCAAGTTTTTAAGTTCAGAACTATTTTATACCTCTTTATGCATGTAATAAAAAAGAATATTCATCAAACCTTTAGGAAAGACAGCCAGCACAAAAAAAGTTCAGTCAAGAGACACGATTTTAGGCTGGAGAGATGGCTCGGTGATAGAGAGCACTGGCTGCTCCTGTAGAGGACCTGAGTTTGGTTCCTAGCACCCACATGGCAGCTAACAATCATCCAACTCTAGTTCTAGGGCACCTGATACCCTCTTCTGACCTCCACAGGCACTGCATGACACAGGTGCACTTACATACATGCAGGCAAAACATTCATTCACATAAAATAAAAATACATTAAAGGAGCCAGCAGCTTCCCTGGGTAAGTTTGGCAGATGCGCCCACTGAGCCCTGACTCCCCAGCCTCATTCACCCTTCAGCTCCCCCACCCCATCTCTCCTCCTAGCAGGGGCACTGGCACATTTCCTGTCTTGGCACCCCAGACCTCTGAACTGACTTCTTGACCCAAACTCCCCACAGCTTCCTGATCCTTGGCATCCAGACCAAACCAATTCCTCCCTCTAGTCCTCACCTCCCTTTGCATCTCTGGGTGGCTCAGCCCCACAGCTTCCTGGAGCTAGCAGCTTGCCTGGGTAAGTTTGGCTATGCCCACTGCGCCTTGACTACCCCAGCCTCATTTACCCTCCCAGCTCCCCCATCCTATCTCTCCTCCTAGCCTGGGTACCCGCCCATTTCTTGTCGTGAACCCCAGACCCATGGACTGGCCTCTTATCCAAGAATCTCCACTAATTCCTGATCCTTTGCGACCAGACCAACCCAATTCCTCCCTGTGGTCCCCAGGAGCCCTCGGGCCTCTTCTCGCCCCTACCCCCGCCCTTGCATCCCTGGGGGCCAGCATCTTTCCTGGGCCCTGCTCCCAGGTCAGCCCAGCCCTCAAATTCCTGAGGCTAGCATCTTTCCTGGAGGGATCCAGATCTTAGGAGAAAGCCTGAGAGCATCTGCTCCCCATTCGACTTGGGCCTCCGTGGGAATTCCTGAGCAGTAGGACAAAAGCCCGCTTTTTTATATTGGCCCCTCCAATATAAAACCAAAAGAGAGGCCCTGAAGCCTAGACCAACCAGCTTTTCATGCCCAACAAGTAAACCACAAAGGCACATGAAGTTTACAAAAAGCAGACATAAACTCAACAAAGGAAGGCTTGAGTCTCACGCAAGAACCAGAAACTACAAAAGAAATCCACATGTCAAAGTCACAGAGAAAAAATAATAACATGAAAAAGCAAAATAATATATCCCCATCAGTCCTCTAGAGGAGAACAGTGAGAACCCCCTAGAGATAACACAGAGCATGGAACTCAAAAGAATAATTATTAACATGATGAAAGAATTTGGTGAATTTAAAGAACACACAAAGAAATCAAAGAACTGAAGGAAGATAAGGATAAACTTCTGAATGAATTCAGAAGAGAGTTAGAAATATTGAAGAATACTCAGGCTGAAATGAAGAAGGAAGTGAAACACTCATTAAGCCAATTAGAAATGACAGGAGAAAGCCCAACCAATAGGATGAATGAAATGGAAAACAGAATATCAAGACTGGAAGATGAAGCGGATGAATTAGACCACTCAAGCAAAGATTATAAAAAAAATTTGAGAAAACACAAGAATGGAATATGCAGGAATTGTGTGATACCATAAAAAGACCAAATTTATGAATCATAGGCATACGGGAAGGAGAAGAATCTCAGGATAGTGGTATGAACCAGATCTTCAACAGGATTGTAGAAGAAAATTTCCCAAAACTAAAGAAAGACCTGCCCATACAAATACAAGAAGCAGATAGAACACCAAATAGACAGGACCAGAAAAGAAACTCTCCATGGCACATCATAGTAAAAACACTAAAAGTACAGAACAA
>NW_008333122.1:162986-163700 GCF_000622305.1 Nannospalax galili
CTTCCATGACATAAATAGGCTGAAGGAATTCTTGTCCACAAAACCAGCCCTTCAGAGAGTTCTGGAAGGAATACAAAGAACTGAAGAAAGGAATGACTATAGGGGTAACAGAAAGAAACTTGATGAAGGTATAACTGGAAATGCACAGCTACACCAAGAATGTGAACAGAAATAAAAATGACAGGAATTAATACATATCTTTCACTAATAACTTTAAATATCAATGGACTGAACTCCCCAGTCAAAAGACACAGACTAGTTGAATGGATTAAGAAACAAAACCCATCTTTTTGTTGTCTGCAAGAAACTCATCTCTCTTTCAAGGACAGGCACTACCTTAAGGTGAAAGGATGGAAAAAAATGCACCAAGCAAATGGTACTAAGAAAAAACAAGGTGTTGCAAGTCTAATATCTGACAAAATAGACTTTAAACTAAAACTAATCAGAAGAGATAAAGAGGGCCACTTCATTCTGATCAAAGGAACAAGTGACCAAGAAGATATTACAATATGAACATATATTCACCAAACTCTGGTGTACCCAACTTCATAAAAACAGTACTACAGGACTTTAAAACCCAGATTAATCCTAACTCATTAATAGTAGGGGACTTCAATACCCCGTTGTCTCCATTAGATAGGTCAAAAGAACAGAGAATTAACAAGAGAGACATCTGAATTAAACAATACCATATATCAAATGGGCCTAACAGAC
>NW_008333122.1:164422-165654 GCF_000622305.1 Nannospalax galili
TTATACTAATAAATTTGAAAACTTAAAAGAAATGGACAGATATCTAAAAGCATGGGAACCACCAAAACTAAACCAAGAAGAGATTAACAGCTTAAATAGACCCATAACACATAAGGAAATTGAAAGAGTAATACAAAAACCTCCTGACTAAAAAAAGCCCAGGACCAGATGGATTTACAGCAGAATTCTACCAGACATTTAAAGAAGACCTACATCCAACACTACTTAATTTATTCAAACAGAAATGGAGGGAGAACTTCCAAATGCCTTCTATGAAACCTGCATCACTCTAATACCAAAGCCAGGGAAAGATACGAGCAAAAAAAAGAAAGAAAACTATAGACCCATATCCTTATTGAACATAGATGCAAAAATTCTCAATAAGATACTTGCAAACTGCATACAGACACACATCAAAAAGATCATCAACCACGATCAAGTCGGCTTTATTCCAGAGATGCAGGGATGGTTCAATATACGTAAGTCAATAAATGTCATAAATCATATAAATGGACTCAAAGACAAGAACTACATGGTCATCTCAATAGATGCAGGGAAGGCCTTTGACAAAATTCAACATGCATTTATGTTCAAAGTCCTAGAGGGAACTGGACTGGAGGGAACATACCTCAACATAATTAAAGCCATATACAGCAAACCCACAATCAACATCATTCTAAATGAAGAAAAATTGGAAGCATATTCCCATTAAAATCAGGAACCAGGCAAGGCTGCCCACTATCTCCACACCTGTTTAACATAGTGCTTAAAACTCCTGCAAGAGCAATAAGACAAGAGAAGGAAATTAAAGGAGTAATAATTGGAAGAGATCAAATTATCCCTTTTTGCAGACAATATATCTGAGACGCCAAAAATTCTACCAGAAAACTCCTAGAAATGATTAACACTTTCAATAAAGTGGCAGGGTACAAAATTAATCTACAAAAGTCTATACCCTTTCTATATACAAGCAATCAGAGAAAGAGTGCATGGAAACACTCCCTTTCACAATAGCTACAAAAAAATAAAATATCTTGGAATGAATCTGAGCAAAGACATTAAAGTCCTCTAACAATGAAAAGTTTAAATCTTTAAAGAAAGAGATTGAGGAAGACATCGGAAGATGGAAGGACCTCCCATGCTCATGGACTGGAAGAATTAATATTGTGAAAATGACCATGCTACCAAAAGCTATTTATAGATTCAATGCAATGCCAATCAAAATCCCCATG
>NW_008333122.1:165726-166020 GCF_000622305.1 Nannospalax galili
GTAGCCAAAGCAACCCTGAGCACTAAGAGCAATGCTGGAGGGATTACTATACCAGATTTTAAACTGTATTACAGAGCTACATTCATAAAAACAACACAGTACTGGCACAAAAAGAGACCCTAGATCAGTGGAACAAAATTGGAGACCCAAATATGAGTAAATGCAATTTCAGCCACGTGATATTTGACAAAGGGGCCAAGAACATTAACTGGAGGAAAAACAGCATGTTCAGCAAATGGTGCTGGCAAAACTGGATCTCCACTTGTAGAAGAATGAAACTAAATCCCTATCTTT
>NW_008333122.1:166524-260604 GCF_000622305.1 Nannospalax galili
CTGCAAACTTGTTCAACTCCTATGGAAAGCAGTGTGGAGAACTCTTAAAATACCACAAATGAACTTATCATTTGATCCAGTTATACCACTCATTCGCATATACCCAAAGAACTCATCCTCTTGCAGAAATATTTGTACATCCATGTTTGTTGCTGCTCTTTTCACAATAGCCAAGAGATGGAAGCAACCTAAGTGTCCCTCAACTGATGAGTGGATAATGAAAATGTGGTTCATTTATATGATGGAGTTTTACTCAGCAGTAAAGAAAGATGAAATCATGAAATTTGCAGGTAAATGGATGCAACTAGAAACTGTTATACTAAGTGAGGTAACACAGACTCAGAAACAAACAAACAAACAAACAAACAAACAAACAAAAAACCCGACATATGTTCTCCCACATTTGTGGATCCTAGCACCAAATCCTGATACGTGAGGATGTATCCAGACGTAACTACAGGAACCAGGACAATGAAAAGGAGCCAGGAGGTAAAGGAAAAGAATCTGAAAGAGAAGAACAGTAGGAAATAGGCCTTAATAAGGGAGATATGGATAAAAATTGGGTTAGTTTAAGGGAGCGGGGAGGGAAGGGTATACAAGGAACCTAGGGGATAAAGGGAAAGAAGGAGCTCAAGAGAGGTGGGACCACAGGAGAAGGGGATTAGTAAAGGAGAAATGGGAAAAATGGGCAATTTAAATGGGGAACCCATGGTGGAAGGGTTAGACAATGTGAGAGATAAATAACACCTAGCTAGTTTAAAAACAACAAACCAGAGGGAACCATATTAATCGAACAACCTACTGACAAATTATACATACAACTACATGTCTAGGCAAAGTTTATCTGAGAATGTTTGGTCTTTGCCCAAGCTTTATCTACATGGCACACGGTAATTAAAAGTACCATACTGGTGGAACTAAACTTCCTGGACGTTTAACAGCCATACTATGAGGCCTATACTGATTTGGTCAGAAGGACATAAAAGACAGTTTTTGCTCCTTGCCCTCCTAGGTCACCTAAATTCCAGGGGACTATGAGCATCTCTCAAAATGTCCTGTAACTGTGGTGAGTCACCTGTCCTCTCGTTCAGGGAGGACATGGAGACCCTACAATGAACTTGAACCAGTGTTCAGTCTACAAAGAGGAGGGTCAACTCAGAGGAAACATCTCAAAGTAAAGCCAGACATGGTTGAACAGGACCTTTGACTTATCTTCACATAAATGGAGCTGGTAAAAGAAAGGAGCCAGGAGCTCCTCCCAAGTCCATGTGACTCCTGAGGAACAGATCCTCAGATGACCTCAAGAGTAAAACTAAATCGGTTAATCTGGGCCAACTTTAGGGTCTTAAACACCCAAAAGGAAAGTATAATCAAAATTTAAAGTGATCAGTATATTTCTTTAAGAGTCTGTGTATATAGATGAAGGCTACATACCAAGAAACAATGCCAAACAGGAGACATCTTCCTGTAACTTGTTAGCCAGGGTGACCCAATAGACTCCTAAACAATAACTCAGCATAGAACTTGGAAAATGAACAGCAGACCCCAATCTTTTCTAAAGGAATATTGGCAACTGCTTGCTGCTAGATAAGGAAGAGCTGATCTTCTTAAAACTAGATTCAGGGGATGGACAAGCACTGGAGAACGGCTGGGGGTGCCGACAACACAGTGGACAGTAACAGGGATTACAGAGTATATGGACTCCAGTAGGATCGGGGGAGATTATGGGAGGGTGTCATTTGGGAAGTGGGTATATAGATAAGATTGTTTGGCATGTTCTGTATAAAATACACACAAAAAATCAACAAATAAAAATGAGTTATATTTGAGGAAGAAGCATAAAAATTTGTTTCATGTTATTTAGTAGAGGTGAAACACTATCATTAAAATCTACCTGAGGATTTTATATACATGCTCAGATGCCAAGGATCTCAGAAAGTAACAAACTGTGACTAATAATAATCAGATACATAGAGATTAGAGATGCATGTGCAAAACAACTGTTAGTAGCATTAAAAATGAGTTTTTCTGTATGAAACAGTATATTTTAAAATGAAATGCAGATCTTTTTTTAAAAGTTAAAACCTCACTCAATTTTCTGTCTTATAGGGTTTATACTGCGTTCAGTATTTTATAACTGTATTAATTCAACTCTGACCCTAAAAATTTACAATTTTGAAAGAGATGCATCTTTGCTCTGGAAATTGTTATTGAACATGTTAATGATGTAATGAAATGCTTCTTCTAATCATATTATTAAGTAATTTTGAAAAATAAAAGGTCAATGCAAATATATATAAACATATTAAAAAAAGAAACACGATTTCCTTACCAAACTCAAACTTTACTGATGTTTTCGTTTTCCTATTTGAGTTCTAAGAAAGGGTAGCACAGCCAAGAATCTTCTTCCGTAAGATTTTGTCACTGTGCCTTCCCCCTCTCCATCCAGAGACCTTTCCCTGAGAATGCTCACTTTAATCTGACACTCGTTGCAGGGCTGAAGAGAGGGTAGGCAAGGGACCCTTTCACACTCCTTCAAGTCCTTCTTCGGAGGCTCGCGCTTGGGTTCGGGAGGGAGGGCGTGGCTCTGGGTTTCTCTCAGGATTCTTTCCTTGAGCCTTTGCTCTAGAAGCTCCGGCTTGTGAATCATGCACTCCTGGTGGTCTCTGATCTGCACCTGTTCTGGCTCCCGCACCGCTTTCTCCCCGCTGACGAGCCGGGGATGTCTCAGGTTCTGTTCTTGAACTCAGCTAGCCTGGCCTAAGGATGCCCCTCTCTCTGCTTCTCCTCCCTCTCGGGTGCGGCAGTGCTGCTCTGTCCCCCTGCACTTTGTGCGGTCTCTCCTTCAGTCTTCATCTTTGCTTTGTCATCTCTCCTCCTCCCACTATTCTCTTGCTGTAGTAAGACTGCAGTGGCCAGTAGTCCAGGGACCACGCTTGCTCCCTGCAGACGGTTCTAGTCTCCTCTCGGTGGGTCCGAGTTACCAAGCATCTCGCTGTTGTGTGAAGCCACCTAGATTCTGTCAAAGGGAGGTTCAGAATTGTAGGACAATCGTCTTTTCTTTTCAACACCCTTAAACAGGAGCCTACTCCTCTTAAGAAAAGATGTGTGTGGGTCGGAGAAATTGCTCAGTGGTCAGAGCACTAGCTGCTCTTGCAGAGGACCCAGGTTCAGTTCCCAGGACCCACATGGTGGCTCACAACCATGCATAACTCCAGTTTCAGAGGACCTCAAGTCCTCTTGTGGCCTCTCCTGGCATTGCACACATATGCTGCACCTACATACATGGAGGGGAAACACTCATACACATAAAATAAAACAATTTTTTTTTTGGAGCCGAGGACTGAACCCAGGGCCTTGCGCTTGCTAGACGAGCACTCTACCACTGAACTAAATCCACAACCCCAATAAAAATAATTTTTAAAAGACCCCTGTTCTTTACTTCAGAGTAACAGTTTTAATTGCACTCCCCACGTGCCCAGGCAAGCCTGGTGGTTCTGAAAGTACAAAGTACCCACCATCAAAGAGTAACTACTTTTAAAACATATGGTTCTGAAAGTCAGTGCTGGGGTACTTTGTTAACAATGGAAACTGCTGCTACAGAAATACTGCTTCACAGCTGGGGAGACGGCTCAGTGGTTAGAGCACTGACTGCCCTTGCAGAGGACCCAGGTTCGGTTCCCAGCACCCAGATGGCAGCTAACAACCATCTGTTAACTCCAGTCCTCGGGGATCTGATGCCCTCTTCTGACCTCTGAGGGCACTGCATGACATGGCTGCACTTACACACCCACAGGCAATATACTCATGCACATAAAATTAAAAAAAAAATAAAAAAGAAATACTGCCTCAAAGTGCCAACTGGGCAGAAGGATTTTAAACTTAAGATTCCGTTTTGGAGTAGCTCCAAACTGTATGGTGTGAAGGCCAATGTGTTTACCAGGATCCTTTTCTCGATAGGTGACCTGTTGTAACCTGAGGGTCTCTAGATGCTTCTGCCCAAGTGAATCTGGAACACAAAAAGTAAAGGCAGGTTAGAATATGTCAGCTCATATATCACCCCAGCAAGGAAATGGATTGCTTTGACCAAGAGCGAGCACAGCCCTTCCTTGATAAACACACGCTTTCCTGTGGTAGAGGATAATGAACCCATTCCTTTCATATGACTCAAATGCTTACTTCTCCTGGGGATTCAACCTGAACCACTCTGAGTCTTTTATCCTGGACTGACAGAAGGACAAACCAGGTACCTTGGAGGGAGGCCCAAGCCTGGTCTCAGCGCCTCTCTTGTCTTCTGAGATGGTTCGCTCTCGCTTCCCCAGCTCGCTGTTTTTCTGTGCTCTGCCCAGCCAGGCCCTCTATGCCTCGATCAGCATGTATAGCATCTCTGTTCTGTTTTGTTCTGAAACTTTACTCCCACTTGACCTCCAGCCCCTCAGCTTGACTGACCTAGGCTACCAAGCATCCTTCACTCTAAATCCATCCTGAGACTACTCCCTGTGGAACCCTCCAGGTGAGACTCTGTGGCCCTCTAGGTTTGTTTACAGTGCAGGCTGATGCAGCACAAGTTAGGACTTTCAGCTCATGTGCCAGTCCTGGCCTGACTTGAGTTTACTGTGCGGTCATATTTAAGCTACTGAGGCTGTCTGGTGTATACCTCTATGACCTTCACACCATTTACAGTTAAAAGCAAAGGCTTTGAGGGTGGCCAGGGACTCACAGACTCAGTAAGTGTCAGCTCTCGCCCTTTGCAGGTAACTCCTCATGCTCTACAATCTTCAAAGTGTTTGTTTCTATAATTTGTTTAAAACCAGTAATTCTTTACATTATAGTATCTATATTCATATATAATCTTTAACATAATGTTGAAATTTAGACTTAGCTATGTCTGAATCATAACACTTATCTACAAATGTAATGAGCCATTTGTACTACTGGAGAGGGTCTGGGAGCTAACATTTGGACTCACTGACATTTTAGACACATTCTTACTTACCTATACATAGTGTGAAATTTTAAAATTATCATCATGGGGATGGAGAGGTTAAGACCACTGGCTGCTCTTGCAGAGGATCTGGGTTTGATCCCAGCACCCATATGGTAGCTAAAAACTGTCCATAACTCCAGTTCCAGGGAAACACTCATAGACATAAAAATAAAAACAATCACCTCAGAGTTGGCATGGGATGCTCATGCCTATAATCCTAGTACTTGTGAGGCTGACGCAAGAGAATTGCCATGAGTTTAAGGCCAGCCTGGACTACATACTGAGCTCTAGGTCAGTCTGGGCTACAGAGACCCTGTCACACACACACACACACACAGCCACAAAAACAAACCCCATCTTACTCTCCTATCTTGCAAAAGCATCTAGTGCAGTACTGAACCTTAGTCTGAGATCCCGTCTCACATTTCTTACTGTCAAGATCACCTTCACCACACAGCATCTCAGCATGTTTTTCTCCTTCAGATCTGTCTTGGGGTTGGGGATTTAGCTCAGTGGTAGAGTGCTTGCTAGTTCAGGGTTCTGTCCCCACATAAAAACCTCATTTTAAGCCAGGCATGGTGGTGCACACCTTTAATCCCTGCACTCGGGAGGCAGAGACAGGCGGATCTTTGTGAGTTCAAGGCCAGCCTGGTCTACATAGTGAGTTCCAGGACAGCTGGGGCTATAGGGAGACCCTGTCTCAAAACAAAACAACCCTCATTTTATTGTACAAACAGGGTTTTGCTACATAGTGGACTGGCCTGGAACTTGATCTGCAGTCCAAACTCACAATCCTCCTGCCTCAGTTTCCCTAGTGCTCAGATACAGGCATGAACCCACACTGGGCACACTGCATCTTTACTAAAGCATGCACCTGTCTTCCTTGAAATCTACAAGCATATGTGTTTTATACCCCTGGCTCAGGCAGCTACTAGTGCAGTCTCTGTATTTGAATTATTCACTTGTGATTAGAGAACAGACGTCAACTATGCAGCCGCAGTCTCAGCTCAGTGGACAGTGTGAGCTTTGGTTAGAAAAGGGCATCATCCTTTACACTGGGTTCCTTCACTGTGTTAGGATAGTATTCAAACCACAGTGTGCTGAATGCACCAAACTAAAGGGAAAGTGCAGCTAATTTCTCTATTTTGAAAGAAGACACAGAGCAGTAAAAATAAAAAGCATCCTGATATCACTGCCCAGTAACAGAGCTTTGTGAGACCAACAAAATGACACCATTTCATCCCTAAATGAAATTACGGGGCTTGTCCTCTTCCCCATCTTGCAGAGGATTATACCCCCAACTTTAAAAAATATTTTTGAAATTTTATGTGTATGAGTGTATTGCCTGCATGTATGTAAGTACACCCGTGTCGTGCAATGCCCCTTAGGTCAGAAGGCATCGGATCCCCTGGAACTGGAGTTATGGACGGTATGCTGTGGGTGCTGGGAATCGAACCAAGGCCTTCTGCAAGAGACAGTGCTCTTAATCCTGAGCCATCTCTCCAGCTCCTCTCTCCCCCAATTCTGTCTTGTGTTAATTGCAGTGAGGACAGATGAGAATCTCTCCCAAGGAAAAGAGTACAGCTTGTGTCCTTCGGAAAAAGTCACGAGTCCTGACCTTTAATATGAAAAGGCTTCGGGGCAATAAGTGGGCTGTCGAGGGCTGAAGCTCATCTAATAGGGGGATCCTTCAGGCTACAGATGGACGAACAGCAAGGTTTTCTAAGGCTATGACTCTTGGTTGTGTGAAAGCTTAAGGAAATGTCCTCTGCTGACTTGGTGGACGACAAGGGTGTAGAGCTGGTGCATGAGGCGTGAGGGGAGGAAGGAGGTCCGCGGTCCGGAAGACGGCCAGATCTACCTCCTGGGAATCCTAATAGAGACGCTTTAGGTCGACGGACGCCTCCCTCACCCGTCCTAGGAGGGACGAGCCCCATCTGTGTCCGCCTCCTCCTAGACTCTTCCCGGGGTCTCGGCCTCCACCCCCTCCAGAGCCCAGGTCCGCTCAGAGGAAGTCAGGGCAGCGGCCCCAGCCGGCCAGGACCCAAGGATGCCTCTCAGCTCGGCCGTCAGCCACTGCGCAGTCGCAGGAGACATACCCGACCGTAACCCGGGAGCTGGAGCTCCTAATCCACGGAATCGGGGTGTGGGGAACGTGGGACGGTTCTAGGGGACCTACGAGCCCGGGCTCTGCAGACGCCGGGCAAAAGGACATGTCCCAGGCCGGGTCGAGGAGACAGCGGCCGCAGCTCCAACGCAGGCCCCTCCTTTTCCTACTGGACGTCACAGTGCCGGGTTGAACGTGCAGCCGCAATTTCCCTTTCGGAGAAGTACGGCCACCTCCCTCAAACCCTCTGGTGAAGTGCGCCATTAATTGTGACGTCACGCCCAGCTGATAGCGGGGCGGAGAATGCTCTAGCCCACCAGGCGAACTCGCTGGCCCCGGATTCGACGCTCTAGCCCGCTGGCGGTATCGGGGCTCTCGCCCGCCTGGTCGTTCTAGCCCGCCAGGAGGACTATGTGCCTGATCGGGCGCTCTAGCCCTCCACGAGTAGTCGCTGCCACACCCATCGCGATCGGGCGCTCTAGCCAGCTAGGCGTAGTCGCTGCCCGCGTCTCGAGATGGGGCGCTCTAGCCTCCAGGACTACTCGCTGCCTCACGTTTCGGTGCCTGGCGCTCTAGCCCACTAGGTGAACTCGCTGATCCGCGTCTTGCGGTGGCGCACTCTAGTCGTCTAGGAGTACTGATATCTCTGCGTCTTGCTTCTCGGCGCTCTAGCCCACGAGAGGTACTCGCTGGCCCGCGCCTAGCGGTCGAGCGCTCTAGCCCGCGGGCGGCATAGCCCCTCTCGCCGACTCCAGCGTGCGTCCCCAGCCCGGGGTTCCGCTCTCCGGTTGCAGCAGCCGGAGCACCCAGTGAGAGGTCGGCTCCGGGTGTCCGCTTGGGACCGCGCGGGAAGACTCCTCCTAACTCCCTTCCCAGCGTCGTCGGCATGGAGCTGTCCAGCCCGTGCTCCACGTTCCTGTCGGACTTGGACTTCTGCCCGGATTGCGGCTCAGTGCTGCCGCTGCCCGGGACTCAGGACGCAGTCGTCTGCCCTCGCTGCGGCTTCTCCATCCCCGTGCGCGGTGAGCTCTGGTCCCCCGGGGCAGGGTGGGCAGGGGGGGGACCCGGCCGGGAGGGGAGCTGGACTGGAGAGACCGGGAGAAGGACGGGGCCCCGGGGCGCGGGATGGGCGGAGTGGGACTGCCAGGTCCGCCCCACCGAGCTCGTGCTCTGCAGACTTCGAAGGGAAGGTGGTGAAGACATCGGTGGTGCTCCGCACACTGGGGACAGCTCTGCCTGTGTCCGCGGACGAAGGCCCGGAGTCCCAGGGACCAGTGGTGAGTGGACAAGGCTCCAAGGGACAGCAGTGACATAAGAGGGGTGCCGACTCCGTAGACAGTGGTGACGTAGGAGGGACGCTGGCTCCATAGACAGTGGTGACGTAGGAGGGACGCTGGCTCCATAGACAGCGGTGACATTAAGAGGGATGCTGGCTCCATAGGACAGCAGTGACGTAAGAGGGGAGTGGCTCCATGGGATTGCGGTGACTCTAGAGGGGTGCTGACTCCATAGGACAGTCCTACTGGAAGGGCACTGGCTCCATGGGACAATGGTGATGTAAGGAGGGTTGATAGCGCAGGCTTGAGCTTTGCACCCCATTCCAAGACTCAAGGGGAGGCTTTAGACCGAGGGTGTCCTAAGGGTGTGACACCCTAACTTCTGTGGGAAGCTGTAACCTTTGACTAGGCCTCCATCACCTGCCTGCTTCTTCCCAGATTGACAGGCGGTGCTCTCGATGTGGTCATGAAGGAATGGCCTACCATACCAGACAGATGCGCTCAGCAGATGAAGGACAGACTGTCTTCTATACCTGTGTTAACTGCAAGTGGGTGCCCCCCCTTCCAGTGTTTTCAAGCAGTACAGTCTTGCACTAAGAATTGTTTCCTTAGATCCATCCCTAATAGTGCGATTTTCAGCCTTTTAAGTTTTCATTTATTATTTATTCGTTTTGAATTTTTGAGATAGGATCTCACTGTGTGGCCCAGGCCTGCCTTGAACTCTCACCATGCCTACAGTTAGGCAGCTGTCCTGTCTCAGCCTCCTGAGTGCTAGGATTCAAGCATGTGCCACCACACCTGTCTGATTTTTTTTTTTTTAATTACACTCTGGCCCTTTGTATAGCCAGAGAACTAACCTTTTAAGATGTTTCTAAGGGGAGTTGCTGTAGTAACAGGTCCCAAAGGAGGTGCCAGCCTGGGCTACACGGAGACCTTTTTTTTTTTTTTAGGTATTTGAAAGGAAATTTTAAAACAGGAAATGGATATTGCTGTGACTTTGAAGACATGTTCCTGCATGATTTCAAGAGCATGGCTCTGAATGGCTTGAAACATGCTTTGTTCACAGGACATCAGGACACCGACTGTGGGTTCTGTTGTCTTCCTTCTTCCCGGGGCCTCAAGCATGCTAGGCAGTTTCTCAACTCAGATAGGCCCTGAGCCCTCTTTCTCCTGTTTAGGATTTTAGACTTTCTTTCTTTTTTGAGACAGAGTCTCATGTAGTCCAGGCTGGCCTGGAACTTGCTATGTGGCCAGGGATGACCTTGATCATCTGATCCACCTGCCTCCACCTTTCCGGTGCTGGGATTACAGGTGTTCCCCACCACAGCTGATTCTTGTGCTGGGGATACAGCAGAGCTTCCTGAGTCCCAGGCAAGCACTCTACCAACTGACCTGCATGCCCCACCCCTTATTAGACTTTCTGAAGCCCAGACTTGATTCATCTTTCATCAACCTTGAAAAATTATCAGTCATTTCATTCAGTATTGCTTGGCTCCTGTGTTCTCAAATCGTTTATTAGACCTCCTCATTTCTCATCGTCCATATTTTCCTTCCCATTTCTCTTTAAAAAAAATTTATGTGTATGAATGTATTGCCTGCATGTGTGTAAATGCACCTGTGTCCTGTAATGCCTGTGGAGGTCAGAAGTGGGTATCAGATCCCCTGGAATTGGAGTTACAGATGGTTGTTAGCCACCATGTGGGAGCTAGGAACCAAACCCGGGTTCTTTGCAAGAGCAGCCAGAGCTCTTAACTGCTGAGCCATCTCTCCAGACCCCTCCCCTTTCTCTTTATGCTGTCTTCTGGGTAATTTCTCCAGATCTCTCTTCCTGGTCACTAATTCTGTCTTCAATGTATTTGTGTGTGTGGTATATCCATCTGTGGGTGTGGAGGCCAGAGATTGGCTTTGAATGTCTTCATGGAAAGTCTGTCTCCACCTTAATTTTGTTTTGCTTTTGTGACAAGGTCTCCCTGTAGCTCTGGCTGTCCTGGAACTTGCTATGTAGATCAGCCTGGCCTCAATCTCACAGAGATCACAATTGGCATGCCTCTGCCTCCCGAGTGCTGGATTAAAGGTGTGTGCCACCACACCTTCCTCCACCTTAATTTTTGAGACACTGTCTTCCCGAACTTGGAGCCCAGGCAGGCTAAGACTGGCCGCTGAGCTTCAGGGGTCCACCACTCCCATCTGTGTTGTCCCCCATCTGCCAGCCCTGGTTAAGCTGGGGCTACAGATATAGACCACCACACCCAGTGCTTTTGTTTTTTTACATGGGTGCTGGGGATCCAAGCTCAGGTCCCCATGTATGTTCAGAGGCACTTTACCAGCAAGCATCCCCTCAATTATTTTTATTGAGTTCTACTTAATTATCTTTTCAAACCTTGTGAATCCCCTTTAACAATTCCCAACCCATTCATTACTTGTTTTAAATTGCTCCTTTTGTTCTTTAAATGTATATTAGATACATTAAGCATGTTTATATACTGCACTTTGGGTCTGATGTGGTCTATTTTCTGCTGACTCTCACAGCACTTTTTGTTGACTGTAAACAAAATTTTTTATAACTTAGGCTATGGGAATTCTTGAAGGCCTGAGTGAGTGCTGTATTCTCAGCGTTTGTGGGGCTGAGATGGTCTTACTACAGGCCATAGGCCATGCTAGCGTCAGGCTCATCCTCCTGCCTCAGCTTCCCAAGTTGCTGGGATTACAACAAACAGTGCAGCATCACATCTGCCTTTTACATCTTTAACAAGTGTGAAGATTGCATTTACTTAGCCTTTTCCTGAATAGCTTAAAACTGTTTCTGAGTTGGGGCTGGAGAGATGCTCAGCAGTTAAGAGCTCTGGCTGCTCTTGCAGAGGACAGGGGTTCAGTTCCCAGCACCCACATGACAGCTAACAACCGGCTGTAACTCCAGTTCCAGGAGATCCAGCACCCTCTTCTGACCTCCCCTGGCATTGCATGACACAGGTACACTTTACATACATGAGGGCATTACAACTCATACATGAAAAATAAAGCTTAAAAAAATTTATGTCAGATATATTGTTCAAAATATTTTTTCCAGCCATGTGTGATTGCACATACATTTAATTCCAGCATTAGGGAAGGAGACAGGTGGACCTTTGTGAGATGGAGGCCAACCTGGTCTACATAGCAAGTTCCAGAATAGCTGGGCCGACAGGGAGACCCTGTCTCAAAACACAAACATTCTCAAAATATTTTTCTCCCAGTCTGTGGCATGTTTTATTTGCATTCTTTTCTGTGAGCAAACATTTAAAAGATTGCTTTGGACACGAAATCTCACTGTGTGGTCCTGGGTGGCATCTCACTAGCAATCCTCCTGCCTCAGCCTCCTGAGGACAGGGATTATAGCTATGTGCCATCCTGTCCAGCTCTAAAATTTCTAATTTTTATGAGGTCCAGTTTATCTTTTTTCTCCCCCTTTGGCTAGTGTTTTTCTATCCTAGGAAACCTTTGCTACTTCAAGGGAATATTAGATACATTGTTAAGCTCAGTGTTTTGGGTTATTTTGAGGTTAGAGTTGGATTGTTTGGGGAAGCCCACCCTCAACTTGGTAAAGGTCCTTCACTGGTTAATACCTCTTCTTACACTGCTAGGAATTCCCTGAATGTAACAAGCCCTATCTTTTTCCATAGGTTTCAAGAAAAGGAAGATTCTTGATCTTTCTCCTGGGCCACTCAACCACAGCTTCCTCTGTTGGAAAGTGAAGATTGGTTCTTAGATGCCCTCTCCACCTCCTCTGTTCTGAGAATAAAATGGCCCTTCCTTAGCTGTTTATTAAAGTTATATTTTTTCTACAAAACCTTGACATATATGTGTGTTATTTATAATCTGTCACTCTGGTTAGATTGGTGGTACATGCCCTGTAATGCCAGCACTAAGGTAAAGGCAAGAGGATCCAAGTTTGAGGCCAGCTGAGCTCCATAACAAGAAGTCTAAAAACCAAAAACAGTAATCTTATTCTAAAGCGAATCTGAATGAGCTCATAGAGGTATGCATAAAAAAGAAAAACTGTAAGGACAAAATAATGGTTAGGAGTGAGGCTGACAGAAGCTACTGACATTTCCTGTCTAAAGCTGGTTCCTCGGTGTAAAGAAACGAAAGCTGGGTTTGGGTAGATAGTGGAAGATTTAACACAAAATGTAACAGATGTATCTGAATTTGCTGCTTCCTCCAGCCCAGTTGACTTTTTGAGACAGGGTCTCTTATGGAGCCCAGGCTGGTCTGGAGTTCGTGCTGTCCACTCTGTAAGGCCTGCCGTGAAGTCTCGGGCTCCCGCCTCCTTAGCCCACCCCAGCCGTGCACCGCCACGTTGTGCCAGCACGTCTCCTTAATGGCCTGGATCGTCATTTGTTCTTTTCCACCCCAGAGCGTATGTTGGTCGTACAGAACTCAGCTCAGACCAGACCCGTGCAAACGCCCCACTACCGAACATCAGCTTCACACACGCCTTCTCACTGGGAGTTCAAAGGTCTGTGTGTGTGCCTCGCCTTTCTTATGACCGCCACAACCAGGAAAACTCGAGGCGCATGTACTAAGTGCCGACCTCCAATACCTACCCAGATTGCACATTTTGTGATTTTTTTTTTTTTTTACTGTATATGAGTGTATGGCTGCGTGTACGTAAGCGCACCTGTGTCATGCAATGCCCACGGAGGTCAGAAGGCTCAGATCCCCTGGAACTGGAGTTACGGAAGGTTGTCAGCCGCCCAGTGAAGGGCCCTGTGGGAAATGAAGGGCCCAATGAAGGGCCAGGTGGGTGCTGGAAACCGAACCCTGGTCCTCTGCCAGAGCAGCCCGTGCGCTTCACCCTGGGCCATCTCTCCAGCCCCTTGATTCTTGATTCCTGCGTTCCACTTCCGGAAACAAGAACTGGCCTTGGAGTCCCTATGGCACCAATTTTCCACCCAGAATTAACCAGCTGAAGCAGCTGTATTAGCAACTTTGCTGAGTACACCACCCGCAGGGTCCGTCGGCCTCCGTCCCCTGACGTCACTTCCGCCCAGCGTGCGGCGCCTGCGCGCTGTCGCAGTACGGCGGAACTAATGGCGACGCCTGCGCTTTGGCGCAAATGGTGACGAGGAATGTGGTACCGCAGCTGCGTCACACCCGGAAGTGCAAGGCCGGAAGTGGGGTTGGACAGGTTATTCCCAGGGGTGGGGAAACGGAGGCCAGGAGGAGGGGGGAGGAAGAAGGTCGGGGGTCCTGGCCATTGCTCTGCACCGGAGACCCGTCCTCTCGGACCGCGGGGGCGCGGAGAAGGGCCAGGCCGTCCGCCATGGCCGAGGCCGGGGCTGGCCTGAGCGAGACCGTCACTGAGACGACGGTTACCGTGACAACCGAGCCCGTGAGCAGGGCGGGGGGCGGTGCTGCCGAGGGCTGGGAGGGGCTGGCAGGGAGGGCTGGGCTTTGGAAAGTCGAGGGCCTGGGAGGGTGGGTGACTGGGTCGGGACACTGCACGGGGGCAGACGGTGCAGTGCTGGGCAGGGAGCGAGTGATCCGGAGCGCTGTTAGGGTGCAGTGCCCGTGCTTGGGGCGGTGGTCAGGGCAGACAATTTAGGGAAACTGAGTCAAGGAGCTGGGAGGATGCTAGGAGGGAATGAAGGGCCCTGTGGGAAACATGGGTGGGGACCAATATAAAGGAATTTGGCAAGCGCCCTTAGTCTACATAGTTATGGAGGGGATGAGTATCAGAGTAAAGAGAACACGAAACAGTAAGGTAGAGAGGTCAGAAGAGAGAAGCTAATGGGCACGGATTGTTTGCAAAAACGGGGGTAAATTGCTTTCAGAGGGAGAAGGAAGCATTAGATTAATAATGCCCGGATTGAGGTAGTCCAGAAGTTTAGTAATGTTAGCAGAGGTGCCAGGATGTTAAAGGAAGAAGTGGATAGGAGCGAGCACTGGACTTGATGATGAGAAGACTTTCCTTAAAGGGGGAGGGGGTTTGTTCTGTTTGTGTGCGTATGTGTGTGTGTGTAGACCAGAAGTGAACTTGCGTGTGTGTGTGTGTGTGTGTGTGTGTGTGTGTGCGCGTGCGCGCGCGCGAATGCACATGTGCATAGGCCAGAAGTGAACCTGGGGTGTTATTTCTCAGGCACTGTCTACCTGTTTTTGAGACTCACTTTCCTGAAGCTCACCAATTTACACTTGGCTGCTGGTCAGCAGGCCCTAGGAATCTGCCCACCGCTGCCACCTCCCTGATACTGGAATTACAAACATGCACTACCACACCTGACTTTTTGCATGGCTTCTGAGGATGAAACTCAGGTTCTTCTTGCCTGCAGGGCAAGCACTGTACCAAATGAGCCATCTCCCCAGCCTTGCTTTGGTTTTTTGAGACAGAGCTTGACCAAATTGCCCAAGCTAGCCTCTGCCTCAGCCTTCCAGGTGCTGGGATTAAGAGGTCTGGGAAAAGCGAGGGAGATGAAAGACAGTTACTAGGAATGAGAAAATAATTTTCATGTGTTAATACCACCAAGGATGATGTGGAAGGAAGGCAGAGAGGCTCAAGGATTCTCTTTTCCTTTGAAGACTTGCTGGCACCTCCCCTAGGTTAGGAGTTGTCTTTTTTGCACTACAGTAGTTACCAGGAACAGGAAATGGTGCTCCTCATGACCTAGGTTGAAGACCTGTTCCTACTTTGTCTCCTCCCAGCACCAGCCCCTCCAGTGCTGTCTGTGGTGCTGACTGGGCTGAGGAAGAGAAGAGAGGAGGTTCCTTGGGAGGAAATAGGAAAGGTGCAGAGATTAGACAGCCGGGCCCATACCTCTTGCCCATACCTCTTGCCCTTGCAGGAGAATCGGAGCCTAACTATTAAACTGCGGAAGCGGAAGCCAGAGAAAAAGGTGGAATGGACAAGTGACACTGTGGACAATGAACACATGGGGCGCCGTTCATCAAAATGTGAGTGCTTGAGCCGGGGCAGCCCTGGCCTGCTGGCTTCTCTGTGAGCCTTCCACCATCCCATGTCAGCTGGCCTCATGTGTGCTTACCAACTCCTCACTTTCTTGGTTCTCAGGGAAAAGAGAGGTAGTGGTGGGGCTAGAACTGAGGTGCCAGGGCCCAAAGGCAAGCCATGACAGGAGTGGGGGGAGGGATCTTCCAGTCCTTGACTCTGAAGGGACAAGGACAGTGACTGCCCCAGTCCCTGGGGTTGAAGGCAGGGGAAGACTGAAAATTTTCACAGAGCTCTGATGGGAATGTAACTGACTGAACAGTGGATTCCTGTTTTTTGACTGGCCTTCCTCCACACCCAGGCTGCTGTATTTATGAGAAACCTCGGGCCTTTGGTGAGAGCTCCACCGAGAGCGAGGAGGAGGAAGAAGAAGGCTGTGGTCACACACACTGCGTACGGGGTCATCGCAAAGGACGGCGTCACACAACCCCAGGACCAACCCCGACCACTCCTCCCCAGCCTCCTGACCCCTCCCAGCCCCCTCCAGGACCTATGCAGCACTAACTCCCTCTCCTTCACTATTCCTGTGTCTGCCTGGCCCCCCATGTATCCATCTGGCTACGTGGGAACTCAACCCATGGTCTGATCCCTTCTCTAACCCCCTCCTTCCCTTTCTTCTGCCTGGTAGAGAAGAGGAAGAGGAGGGTGGACAGAGACCCTGGAGTTCTGACTTGCTGCTGTTCCAGAACCCAGGCTTCTGGGTTCCCCCAGCCCTCATTCTTCCTGTTTTCCCTCTTGCTGAGGATCCAGGCATCTTGGTCCCAGTCTGTTCCTGTTCTCACTGCCAAACTGCCTGTCCTAGGATCCAGTTACCTGGGCTGCCTGCACCCTCAATTTGAGTCCCAAGCACTGACACTGGGTTTCCAACCGCCCCAGCTTTCACTGCCAGGGTCCCAGTCAGATTCCAGGCAATCCTGCACCCAGCTCTGCGTGTGAATCCTGGCTTCCAGTTCTCCCATTTGCGCAGTTAGGTCATCTTAAATTTTAGTCCTTGCCTCTGGGATAGAGGGTCTTATGAGACCATCTGGCTCCTAGCCCTTCCCTCGTTACCCCTTACCACCCCACGTGGAGTTAGAGGTCTTGTCATCCACACAGGAAAGTGAAACCAAAAATAGTCATGTCCTGAATCCCAGCCTTTGATGGGATGTAAGTTTTCTGACATAGCTGGCTTGAGGCTGGTGACTTAGAGCCAACCCTCTTCTCAGCCTTGAACCTTTGAGCTTAGTGTCACTGGCCCAAGGGCCTGGGTCCCTGAAAGGAGAGAGAGGGGGAGAGCAAAGAGATAGGGGAGGGCATGGTGTCCCTGTGGTGCACTCCTATCCTTCCTTCCTAGGCTCTGTCTCTACCAGGCCAGGTGCCTTGCTCTCAGCCCTCCCCACCCTCCTGGGATCTGGGTATGGTTCTCCAGGCCTCTGCTGTGCACAGTTTAGAGATCAGTCAAACCCATGCCACCATTGACGTCCCTTTGGTGCACTCCTATCCTTCCTTCCTAGGCTCTGTCTCTACCAGGCCAGGTGTCTTGCTCTCAGCCCTCCCCACCCTCCTGGGATCTGGCCTGGTTCTCTAGGCCTCTGCTGTGCACAGTTTAGAGATCAGTCAAACCCATGCCACCATTGAACTCTCATTTATTGCCACAGATGCACAAAATAAATAACCCAACATCATACAGTGTGTTAAATACGGGTCCATTTATACACATGGGGAGGATGGGAGACTGTACAGGGTGTCTGGGTTGTACCCAGGTTGAGAAGGGAGGGAGGTAGTGTAGCACCAGTGTTTTATGTGCAAGGAGTTTTAAGAGGGTGTTTAATAAAAAAAGGCTGTGAGCATAGAAAACTGCCCTAAAAGGATAGAGGGAGAACTGGCATCTCACCACCCCCCCCCCAAAAAAAGTATAGGCTTAGTCAGAGGCCTTAGGTCACTAGTCAACCCTCTTGTTTTAGGAGTACACTCTTGTTTCTCTGAAGGGGAATCCTGACTGGACAGGAGCAGGACCAGCCCACCATCCCCCACCCCGCCCCTCCAGCTGTGGATCAGGCTCTGAGCCTTTGGGATGGGTGGGTCCCTCTGCAGTAAACACAGACTGCCAGTACTGATGGTACAGTCACAGCCTCTTTCCATCCAGGCATGGAAGGATGCAGAAAGAGAACTCTGTTGGGAAGGATTACCGTTAGAGCATTGGGACTCTGGAGAGACCGGACTGGACTGGCTCAGGGCATGGGTGTGCAAGCCTACTGGCCAGTTGAGGTCTTCCTTTAGGAAAAAGAATGGGTAAGGCTGCTTACTTACACTCCTGCTATAGGAGTGCTGATACGGTCACTCAAACGGGATTCCCGCACCCCAGAGGAGCAGCCTCGAGGGGCCTGGCTGGCCTGGGTTGGCGCTGGCTCCAGACTCAGCCCTCCCCGGGCACGATCCGCAGCGGGGCGCGTGGGTCGCAGGTGCAGAGCAGCGGGAACACGCGCTGCCCCAGCGGCCCCGGGGCCTGGAAAGCGAAGAGCAGGTCCAGCGAGCGACCGTCGTAGAAGGCCACGCGGCCCCGCTCCCAGTCCAAGTCCACACGGATACGCCGCGGCGGGGTCCCGGTGCCCAGCAGCGTGGGCTCGGGGCCCGTGAGCGCCCACAGGCGGCCCCCACGGCCCTCCACAGCCCACACGGCCTCGGCGGGGCACAACTGGACGCGGCCCTTGCGCGCCACCGACTCCCCGGCTGCGCCCACGGCGTAGCTGCTTTCCCCCGCGTCCGCGTCCTCAGTCGCCGAGTCCCCGCGGGTCGCCGCCTCCGCCGTCTCCACCTCCCAGCAGTGGCGGCCGGACGCGAAGCCCTGCGCGCCCAGCACGGCTGGCAGCTGGTTGAAGCGTGCGGGGTCATCCAAGGGCGCGGGCGATCCGGGTGGGGCCAGGCTGACAGCACGCCCGTCGGAGGAGATGAGCAAGCGACGATGGGCTGTGCGGGGGTCCAGGGTCAGGTCCTCTGGAGGAGGGGGAGGAGGAGAGCACAGCGTAAGGATTCTGCCTCGGGAGCTGGAGTGCGCATAGGAGAGCCGGGGCTGGAGACCCCACGAAGGTACAGGGCAGGCCACCCTGGGCACTGATGCACCCTTTAGTGGAACTGGACTTGGGCAAGGACCATGCTAGTTCAGGGCCCAAGACACAGCGCAGAGATCAAAGAAGAGGCTGTCTGGTTGGTGGTGGTGGAGGAAGAGAAGCTGGCTGTCTTTCTAGGAGAGAATGAGGGCAATCCTTGCATCTGCAGCATCTGGGTGGGGCGTGGGAGCCCTGGGAGCCGTAGTTGGCTGGACTGAGAACGATTGATACCGAAACCCGAGTGACAGAGCGAGAGGCAAAAGGAAGGAATCCAAGATATCTTGTAAAACCAGCCACTCACCCTCCACACAGGTGGGAGTGGACAGACCCATTCTATAGGGGGTGTGCCCAGAGGAAAGGCCCCTAGAGATTGCCAAAGGGACCAGAAAGAGCCATTGACCCCTGTAGGTATAGGGTGTTTTGAGGAAAGACTTCTGGATTAGGGAGCTGGAAGCAATCCAGATTAAATGGGATAATGGGCGATTTAGGGGTGGAGCATCTCTAGACACTTTATGGAAGGTGGGCAGCCACTTTGGGAGTAGGCAGGCAAGAAAGTTGCAGGAGATTCTGGAAGCTCAGGACCCTTCCTGAGAAGAGCACAGTGAGGGATGGAGGCAGGGATTCCTGACAGCAGGTGTTTGATGTACAATGGAGGAAGAAAAGTGGCGGGGATACGAAGAATTAAGGATATTCTGGGCTAAATTGTGCCCCTGGCCAGATGTGGTGTGACACACCTGTAATCCCAGCACTTGGGAGACAAGACAGGAGCATCTGGGGTTCCAGGCCAGTAAAACATAGGGAGGTACCTCCCCACATTTTTTAAAAAGAGTCTGAATTTTGTCTGGCATTTTCTCTGAAGTGACCTTATTTGGAAAAAGATTTTCACAGAGGTAAGCTAAAAATGAGATCATTGCAGTGGGCCCTAATGTAGTATGGCTGCTACCTTACGTGGGGGAGGGGACACTTTGACACAAAGAAGGGCATGCAGAAGGAAGTCCATGTGGACCATCTGAGGGCCAACGCAGTGCAGCGGCTGCCAGAAGCCAAGAGAGGCATGGAACAGGTCCCTCCCCAGCCCTCAGAACAAACTTGATTTCAGGCTTCTGTGTCTAGACTTTGAAAATTTGTATTGTTGCTTGAGCTACCTCGTTTGTGGCTCTGTTACTGCAGTCCTAGGAAACGGATATGATACCAAAAGGACTTGACATTATTATTATTATTATTATTATTATTATTATTATTATTATTTCAGGGCCTCACTATGTGGCCCCAGCTGGCCTGGAGCTTGCTATGTAGACAATCCTAGGTTGACTTCATTCTCACAGTGCCTTTGCCTCCTGAGTGCTGGGATTAAAGGTGTGCACTACCACACCCAGCCTAACTTGACCATTTCTGAAAGGGAGCAAACAGAGTACAGGCTGTCAGTCTTCCCTCCTCACCTGTCAGTCTGTGAAGCATGTTTTTGACCACAGGGTAATCTTCAGGGAGATCTTCCTCTGTGTTAGATGACTTGGGTGTTGGGACATCGAATCTGGACAGGTGGGGGGAAGGGTCAGGAAGTAATTAGCACCCCTCTATTTTCTGATGCTGATTCGGATACCCCAACTCCTAACCCACTCACTCTCACAGAAACAGGTGTGGCTACACCCCAGAAAACCCATTGGTAAGTGGGAATAAAGATGTGGGCCCAGTAGGGCAGTGAGGGATATGGCTGCAGGTAGTGGAAAGGAAAAAGAAAACAGTAAGTGTGGAACTCACCGCCTCCACGTCTTCCTTATATCCTAGGGTGCGCAGAAAAAACATGGGTGTGAGTGCCAGGTTCACGCTGTGGGACATCTCCCCCTCCTTGGGTGAGCTCTGAGTGGGTAAACTCTCCCACCTCTTACAGTGATCTCTGTCTTTCCCCCTGAACTTCCTTTTCCTCCTCTGTTCCCACTCTTCCCCATTCACTTCCCCACAAATGCCCACCCCATCCTCACCACAAAAACCAAACACACATGCAGAGCCCTTGAGCTAAGAGTTGGTATATAAAAAGCCTAACAATAAAGCTGCTTCCCCTCTTCTCTTAAAAGCCCAGTGGCGTTTATTGGCCTCTTAACTTTGTGTCTGTCTTACCCTGGGGCCTCTGGACTCAGGATCCCAAGAGGCCCTACAGATCTCACAGAGAGACACCAGAAGAGGGTGCAGGATTCTCCCCTCCAAATACTGGAATTCCCCCATCCCTCCTCTCTGTGGTCCAGGGAGGATGGCTGGAGAGGCCAGTGTGGTGGCGATGGTGAGAGAGGAGAAGACAGCAATTTACACCTAGTCTAATTGGGCCTCTGAAGACTTCAAAGGGTGGACGCAAGACCCAAGGGTGGGATGGGCTGCAAGGAGAAAGACACCAGTTGTGGAGTCTGGGGGTCCCGCAAGGTTGGTGGTCAATGAGTTGGAGTTTAGGAGGGGCCAGTGAGTTAAGGAGTCGTGGCCCCGGAGCCAGAGACCCGCCAGCTGCTATCCCTGGACCTGGCCTCCACCTGTCCCCACCCCTGCCTCGGGACCTGGGAGGTGCTGAGACTGACAATAACAACCCAGCTCAGCTAGGGCCTGAGTCCGGGGAGCCCCTGCCGCAACAGGGGTGTTTGGATCTGTGCTCCCTTCTTCCCACCCCCATTTGCTACTTTCCGGCTCAACCACTCCAGCTTTTTCTGCTCGCTGTCCCAGCCTGGGCTCCCGCAGCCCTCTGTTCCTT
Source organism: Nannospalax galili (assembly GCF_000622305.1). Classification (NCBI taxonomy): domain Eukaryota; kingdom Metazoa; phylum Chordata; class Mammalia; order Rodentia; family Spalacidae; genus Nannospalax; species Nannospalax galili. Next base: position 187,692 of record NW_008333122.1, read on the forward strand.
CAGTCCTGTCCCACCTTCCCAGGTCCCCAGCTCACCCTTGCGCCCTTTCTTGTGCGCGGGTTTCCCCGCGCCTCTCCTGGATGCCTTGTGACCGGCCTGCGGTAATTTCGGTGCTCTTTGCCATAATCCTTGTGCTCCTGAGATCTCCAGGGGCCTGCTCGATCTATCTACCACCCAGCCTGTGTCTGCCTCTGTAACCTCTTCTCTCCAGCTCAGCTCTCCAGAAACAGGCACTTGTTCAGCCTCCTTCTCCCTGGACCAAATGTCAACTCCCTCCCCTCCTCCCTTCCTTTCCTTTTCCTTCCTTCCTCAAACTCCTCACCTGATGACTTGGTGTGTGTTTGCTCTCTCTGCCCCCCCTTCCCCTTCTCTCTCTCTCTCTCCCTCTCTTCCTCTCCCAAGTAACCATTGCTGGCCTGGAACTCGCTCTGTGTACCACTCTGACTTGAAGTTGCAAGAAGCCTCCTGCTGTCTCCTCGTCCTCGTCCTCGTCCTCTTTCTCCTCCTCCTCCTCCTCGTCCTGCGTTCCTCTTTCTTCTTCTCCTCCCCCCACCCTTACCTACATGTCCATCAAGGCTTCGACAAAGAACCTCGCCACCTTCCCCAGGGAACCCACGAACCTTCCCTTCGCCCTTAGCCAGGACCCTTGAAAGCGACCTGCTCACCTCTCCCTGAGGATCCAAGCAACCCATGGTGGGGATGCGGCCCCCGCGGCGCCTCCCCGCGCGGGCCCCGGACTCAGCCAGCTTCTCACACAACCCGCGGCTGATGCGCACCTCCACCGCCAGCCGCACATTGGACCTCAGGCTGCGGCGGGGGCACGGCCGGCCGCAGCAGGGGCAGGCGGGGGTCGCCGCCTCCGCGCCGCGCGCCGTTGGGGTCCCCCAGCATCGCGCCAGGCACGCGCGGCAGAAGCTGTGCTCGCAGGCCAGCAGCACCGGGTCCTCGAAGGGACCCCCGCACAGCGGACACGTCGCCAGCTGCTCCAGACGCTCCACCAGCCCCGGGCCCAGCTCTGGAGCCTCCATGGGAAGCCGGGGTCGGGGCGCACCCTGGTCCTGGACCGTCGCTGCCGCCTCCGTGCGCGCAGGTGGCCGTCTGCCTCCGCTGCGAGGTGACTCGACGCCCCTGGCTGTGCCTCCCGCATTCACTTCGCGCCTCGGGTCTGCCCCTCTCCGGGTTGCCTTGGCTTTCCCAGATGCGTCTCAGCGCGTCTCCCCACCGAGTCAGGTTTTATAGGGAGGGAGGAGGCCGGTGCAGGAGGTAAACAGCAGGCCTTGCGCAATGCCTCGTCTGGTTCTCCCGCTTCCCCAGTAAGGTTTGGGGGAGGAGGATGGGAAGAGGACACCTGCGTCCGCGGACCTCGGAGGTGGGCGCCAGGGAGCGCTCTGCAGGCAAGGTGGCAACATTGGGGGTCATAGCCCGGTGACCCCCTGGAGAGCACGAACTCCCCGTTGGCCTGTGGTGTGCCCGCCAGTGGGCAGGGTGCCTGGGCTCGCTCTTGGCATGGGTGCCCACATCGCCAGGGCATGAGTCATCCCAGGTGGCTGACACGCCTACATCTGGGGGCTGGGGGCCCGGAAGCTTGGATCCTGGACTGTGTGGCTTTGGCAGGTCTCTGAGTGTTGGCGTGCGGCTGTCACTCTTGCCGCCTCTCTGCCTTCCACCTTCCTGTCTTACCTATTAAGGGCCGCAGGACCGCAGGCTTTAAGATCAGACTCCCACAGTCCTGCCTCTCAGGGTCGGGCTCCCCCCACCCAGTTTCTTCTCTCTCCTTCTAGTCCCTTTTCCCTTTGTGTTTTCGTTTTCCCTGCTCTCCCTTTCTTTGGAACGTACCTGAGGGTTACCTATTTCAACTACCTCAGTTCTCTGGGGCCCAAAAACCTCCCACAGTCCTGCCTCTCAGGGTCGGGCTCCCCCAACCCAGTTTCTTCTCTCTCCTTCTAGTCCCTTTTCCCTTTGTGTTTTCATTTTCCCTGCTCTCCCTTTCTTTGGAACATACCTGAGGGTTACCTATTTCAACTACCTCAGTTCTCTGGGGCCCAAAAACCTGGATCTGCCTGTCAGACATCAAGGAAACACCAGAAGTGGACCATGTCAGGTCTGAGTGCTCCTGCAGTGACTCACCCCTGCTGTTTGTTTGTTTGTTGTTTGTTTGTTCTGAGACAGGGTCTCACTATGAACCCGTGGCTGCCTGGAATCACAGAGATCCACCTGCTTCTGCCCTCTGACTGCTGAGACTAAAGACAAGTGCCACCATGCCCAACTATTTATGTTGTTGTTGTTTAGATTTCAGACCCTGAAATTCCCTTTTGCTTTCCTTTCTGATCTTCCCTTATCTCCTCTTCTGTCATCCTGGTCACTCAGTCTCCCCCGCCCCCATCCTCTCTCCTCCCTCCTCTCCTCTCTTCCTCCTTCTTACCTCCTATCCCCAGTGCCTCGGTTTCCTCCTTCCAGTCCTTTCTGCCTGGTTGTCCAGTCCTCTGGAACTGGAGTTAAGGATGGTTGTTAGCTGCCATGTGGGTGCTGGGAACCCAACCTAGGGCCTCTGCAAGAGCTCTTAACCCACTGAGCCATCTCTCCAACCCCTCTATTTTATTCTTATTTATGTGCATGTGTGCATATGCCACATGTGTGGGTGCCTGCAGAGGCCATATTTTGGAGGGGGTTGTGAATTTGTTTGCCTCCCTGTGTCTCTCCTGTGATCACACACACACATCACATGTGTACATGCTCACTGATGCCCAAAGGCTAGTGTGCACAAAACTATAGGTACACTCATACAATGCAAACATCACAAATGCATTTCAGTAGGTCTCATAACACTGGCTGTCATGAGTCTGAACACCCAGATTGTTTACAGACAGATGGACATACTCAACCAAAACATGCAGGGAGCACCGGTCATTAGTAACAATAATAACAAAACAGAGTCTTTAGACAGCAGCAGCACTTTGTTAGGCACCCCCTGCAGGCAGCCCTTTTTCTTCCCCTCACACTTATTAGAGAAGTATTCAGCTAGACCATGATAACAAACCTATACCAACAAAAACATACATGTTTGTCTTAGAACAAGTCTCCCAGCTCCATGCCAAAACACACAGATAAAATTCAAGCAAAAACTACCAATATGAGGCTGGATATGATGGTGCATGCCTGTAATTCCAGCACTTGGGAGGATGAGGCAGGAGGACTGCCAGGAGTTCCGGGCCATTCTGGGTGACACAGTGAGTCCCGGACCAGCCTGAATGATAGAGTAAAAGTCTATCTCAAAAAACATCTACACCCACATTTTTTAAAAGATCCAGTATAATCTAAACCTACCTTTTAAAAGAGGCACTTCTATTTTATTATTTTTATGTGTATGAGTGTATTGCATGCATGTACATTAAGTGCACCTGTGTCATGCAATGCCCATAGAGGTCAGAAGAGGGTGTCAGGTCCCCTGGAACTGGAATTATGGACAGTTGTTAACTGCCTTGTTTGCTGGGAACCAAACCCAGGGATTCTGCAAGAGCAGTCAGTGCTCTTAGCTGCTGAGCCATCTCTCCAGCCCCTCTATTTTATTTTTATTTATGTCCATGTGTGTATATGCCATAGTGAGAGTGCCTGCAGAGTCCATAAGAAGGTAATGAATCCCCTGGAGCTGGGAACCAGACCCAGATCCTCTGGAAGAGCCGGAAGTGCTCTTTACCTCTGAGCCATCTCTCCAGCCTCAACTTCTTCAGCATGTTGGGGAGACGGTTGCCCTACCACACAAAACGCTTCATCCTAATCCCTAGAAACCAAATATGCTACCTTTCTTGGAAATGGAGAATTAATTCAGTTAATTAATTTGATGATTATTTGGGCTTAAAGCTATTGAGACTTAAAACTACTTAAGCCTATGCTGGAGGACCCAGGTGAGTTCAGTTTAGTCCCAATGGTTCTCGAGAGTGGAGGGTGGGAGCAGAGATGGTGAGCCAGGGAACTTGCGCCACCAGAGTTCTTGGCTTGGCATTGATGGCTCTGGCAATGGAGGAAGGGAGTAGTGACGCAAGGGAGTGGACTACCTCAAGAAGCCGCACTGCCACATGAGCGGATTATCCGCTAGAGCCTTCAGGAGGAACCATGTCCTGCTGACATCTTGATTTTACACAAGGAAGACCCTTTCCTGAGGTGTGAACTACAACATTATAAGACAGTAAACTTGCATTGTTTGAAGACATTAAATTTGCAGTAATTTTGTTATAGCAGCCATAGGAAACTAACACACACACTGGCCTATCTCCCTGTCTTTGGTGTGTGAGATCTGTATTGGTCCGGTTTGTTGTAAATTGGTTTTGTGGAGACAGGGTCTCACTATATAGCCTTGGGAACTTGGTGTGTAGTCCAGGTTACCTCAAAGTTGAGATCCTGTCACCGCAGCCTCCTGAATGCTAAGGTCACAGGTGTGTGATAGTATGCCCAGTCACTCTTGTCTGTTTTGTTCTGGTTTTATGAATATTCCTGCTTCTCTTGACCTTTTTGTAAATGCTCTTTGCCTTTGGGTTGTTTGTTTGTTTGTTTACTTTAAGACGGGGTCTTACTGTGTAGTCCTGGCTGTCCTAGATCTTGCTATGTAAACTAGGCTGTCCTGGAACTCAGAGAATCCACTTGCTTCTGCCTCCTGAGTTCTGGAATCAAAGGCATGCGCCACCATGTCTGGCTGAATTATTTCATTTTATTAGCTCCATCTCAACCTTCAAAGCCTCTTAACAATGAATTCTTTCTGGATCTGGGTCAGGAGTACTAGGAAAATGCCTTCTAGTCTGCTCAGGAACTGATCCAAGTACCCAGCTATGGCCTTCAAGGTCTCTTGTCTGTGGTTCACAGCCTTGTTTGGGCATTGAAACCATCTGGGAAATTTACTGCTGGTGCCCAGGTTACACCTCCAACCAGTGGAACAGAACCCTAAGAGTACGGGTGCCAGGCATCGGCAGTATTCAAAGCTCTTGCATGGCGTCTTGCGTCACGGGTCTGTGGTAGACCTGCCCCTCCCGTTTGGTTCCTTCTGCTCTGGCTACAGTGCCTTCTGTTTTCTGTTCCTTGAACATGCCAAGGCTGATCTGGTTGTACCGTCTCTGCACTTACTGTTACTACTCTTTGGAGGAGGCTCCACATAGCTTTCTCCATCATCTCATTCAGGTCTCAAACCAAAGACAACACAGTCAGAGAGGACCTTTTTGTACAGCATTGGGGATGGATGCCATGGACTTGTGCACGCTAGGCAACCGCGCTACCACTGAGCTACATTCACAGCCCCATATAAGATTCGATATCATATTTCCAAGTAATTTTCCTCAAAGGCATTCATTATCTCCTTGGTTTATTACTTCATGTTGGTCTTCAATGACCTATTCATTCATTTCTTATTTCTTAAAACATTTTAAAGTTTATTTTTTAATTAATTTTTATTTTATGTGTTTTTACCTGCACGTAAGTGACCTCCACTGAGGAGGCCAGAAGAGTGTGTTGGATCCCCTAGAAATAGAGTAATAGCTGGTTGTGGGTTGTGAGCTGACATGTGGGTGCTGGGAACTGATCGTGGGTCCTTTGCAAGAACAGCCAGTGCTCTTAACTGCTGAGCCATCTCTCCAGCCTGAAGTCTAAATGTTTGTTTGTTTGTTTGAGACAGGGTCTCCCTGTAGCCCCGACTGGTCTGGAATTCACTATGTAGACCAGGCTAGCATCAATCTCAACAGAGATCTGCCTACCTCTGCCTCTGAGTGCTGGGATTAAAGGCATGAGCCACCATGCCGGGCTTTAAAAAAAAATACATTTTTAAAATGTTATATGTGGGGCTGGAGAGATGGCTCAGCAGTTAAGAACACTGAGTGTTCTTGCAGAAGACCTGGGTTCAAATCCCAGCACGCACAGGGCAGCTAACAACTGTCCATAACTCCAGTTCCAGGGGACCCGACAGCCTCTTCTGTCCCCGATGGGCATTGCATGACATAGGTGCACTTACCTACATGCAGGCAACACACACATACACATAAAAAAATAATTTTTTTAATTATTAAAAAAATAAAAATAAAATGTTATATGCAAGAGTGCTTTGCCTCCGTGTACGTATGGGCACCACATGTGTGTGGGTGCCCTCAGAGGCCAGAGAGAGTCCTGGATGCTATGGAACAGGCCATTGTAAGCCACTATGTGGGGGCTGGGAAGAGAATCTGAATCCTCTTGCAAGAGCAGTAAGTGCTCTTAACTGCTGAGCTATCTCTCCAGTCCCCATTATTTCTTTAAAAAAATTTTTATTACACTTATTTGCATGTTGTTTTAGTGTGTGGGAGGTGCATAACAGGCATACGTGTGGAGGAATTAGTTCTCTCTTTCCACCATGGGGGTTCTGGGGATCAAATGCAGGTGGTCAGGCTTTACCTACTGAGCTATCTTGCTGGCCCAGATAGCACATTTAAAATGGAAATGTTCTCTCGCTGCCTTCTATCTGTAAGAAGCTGTACTTGTCATGGAGTTCTGTTATCATCTAATCACAAACAGCAAAGCTTGTCCTTTATTACCCTCAACTGTGCCCTTCCGAGCTTGTGTGTGTAGGCTGATTATTTCTGTCCAATAGATGATAAGCGCTGCAGGATCAGGAATGTAACCTTCGCCTCCACAGCTGCCTGACACACACCTGACACAGTGCCCAACAGTGTCCCATGCATAGTCTCTACCCAGTTGTTGGGTTACTCATCAGTGATTGGGCAAAGTGAGAAGAGCCTTTGACTGACTCTGCTAAGTGCCAGACAAAGATGCTCTTATCCCTTTTAATCGGTAGTCCTTCCTCATCTGCAGGTGCCAGGCACAGTACTGAGGACATAATACGAGACAGTGCTGAGTCCTTCCTCATCCACAGGTGCCGGGCACAGTACTGAGGACATAATAAGAGACACAGTGCTTAGTCCTTCCTCATCCGCAGGTGCCAGGCACAGCACTGAGGACAGAATACAAGACACAGTGCTTGGTCTGGCCACAGAAGCTCATGACTAGCTGTTGTCCATCCCGTCCCATGTGTCCCTGTCCCCGTGCTCCCCCCCCCCCCGTAACTAGGTGATGAGGATTTCTTCATTCTTTACAGCCCGGTTACACACATCACACACCTGATGGCTCCAGGACACAAGTAAGGGAAAAGGCATTTGGACCTAGACTCTGCCAGGAAACATTTTACTTCTCAAGACCGGATCCCTCCTCACTCTAGACTCCCTGACAAGTTTACCTTATTAAAGTATCCTCTGATCTTCCCCAGAGTTCCTTCTATCACCATAAACAGAAGGGTGGAGGTAATTCTGTGTGTGTTGGCTTTGCTTGCTCCAGTTGACAAAATCCCACCTCTGTTAGCACACGTTGGTTCTCCTTCCTTAACGCAGGTGCCTGCCACACAACTGCACCTACCCGTTCCAGGCTGCTACTCCTGGTGCTGTGTGATAGCACAGCACCCCTGCATGCTACTGAGGACTGTTCCCTGCCTGCCTTTTCTCCTTCCCTGTTTTTCTGCTCTTTTGTTTATCCTCCAGTCTGTCTTTATATCAGTAACATCCCATCGTTTTAAACAGCCCTTAAGCGTTTAAGCCTTCAAGGAAGAGAGGTAGGCATGAAGAGGTGTTTGGGAGACTGATCATAGGACAGTCATGGCCCCTGCCCTTAGGAGATGTGATAAAGCAGGCAAGGTATATGCATCGGCACCCCAAATCTATCATTACTAAATTAGGGAGTGTGATAAGACAGATAAGGTGTCTCCATCCTCAAGTGTGCTGGGGGGAGCTGGATGGATTGAAGGTTCTGTTGACAGGTTGGTGGATGACGGGGAATGAATTCAGAAAGGCCTCCTGGAGGAAGTGACCTGTAAGTGTAGAAAGGGCTGGTTGAGAGTGCCATGGAAAAGCCTGAACAAAGAATCTTTCCATGGAACAGGGTAAAGACCCAGATGATGGAGCTACAGTTCTTCAGAGTCTGCAGCTCACAGTGTTAACACATTGGGAAGTTCTCTGCTGCAACTTTTCCAAGGACTCTGGGTAGAACCTCCCCAATGAGAGCTTGGGTTCAACAGGGCTGGGGCTGAGGTGGAGACAGAGGAGGAAGAGTCAGCAGGATTAAGCCAACAAATCCTGGTGCTCACAGGGATGGTCTGCTGTAAGAATGTCACCTGTACAGTCCCTCCTCTCATCTGACCCTAGAATGGCTCAGTGAGGGATCTGGCTGAGCTCAAGCAGCTGCTAAGAGGGAGTCGGGCCGATGTGTGATCTACCACTAGGTGAATCCCAAGTCTGGTGCTTTTTCTCTAAAATAGCCTTTCTTCTGAGACTTTGCTTTCTCTTTTCAGACAAGAGGAACTTTTTTCTCTTTTGTTTTTCTTGTAGTGCTGGGGATTGAACCCAGGGCTGTGCCTGTGAGGGAAACATTTGGCCACTGATTCACATCTTAGCCCTTTGCTTTCTTTTCTTTTAAAGTTTTCTTTTTGTTAAATTGTGTGTGGGTGTGGGTGAGTATGCCCAGGGAGGCTAGAAGAGAGTGTCAGATCCCCTGGAACAGGAGTTATAGGTAGTTGTGACCTATCCAACATGGGTGCTGGGAGCCTAATTTAGGTCCTCTGCAAGAGCAGCAAGTACTCCTAACCACTAAGCCATCTCTCCAGCCCCACTTCACTTTCTCTTCTATCCCCCTTCAGAAACTCTTCTGTCTCTGTCTGTCTGTCTCTCTACTACTCCTTTGTCAATCTTTAAATATCCACCGTTTATTCCTTTCTTCCCAGTGTTTCCTGGACCGCCCCCCCAAGCCTCTTAGCACTAGTCCCATAAGAGCTGTGCATTCATTCACCCATTACATTTCATCATTCAACAATTATTTTTGAAACAGCCACTATGTGCCTAGCAGTGCTGAGGAGTTGGGGATACAGTGGAAAACAAGTCAGACATGGTCTCCTGTCCTCGGGCAATTTAAATTCTATTGGTAGAAACTAACAATAAGTAAGTAAACAAATAAATTAGCAAGGTAATTACAGATTATGATAAGTGCTTTGAGGAATATAAAGTGGATAATATACAAGGATTTAACTGGAGGAGGCAGGCAGTGTTTTTAATAGGGTGTTAGAAAAAGACTCACTGAGGAAGTGACATTTGAGCTGAGCTGACTAACGAGAGGAGACCCCACAGAGAGGAGGGCAAGAGCCATCTAGATGGCAATAACTGCAGGTTGTAAAGGTCTAGAAGTGGGGATGATGTTGACGGAGTAGGAGACCTGCTGGGGAAGCTGTGATGTGCGACTGGAGAGACTTCAAGAAGGAGGACCGTAGGGATGGGATAAGGACTTGGTTCTGAGCTTTCAGTGGGGGATTACATCACTCAGATTTTCTGTATTTACTTTCAGGATGAACACCCCATTTCCATGTCTACCTCACATCAGGAGAATGGATCTTCTAAACAAATCATTTGTTCACCTGCCCAGGACCACTAAGTGCACAACACGTAGCTGGTCTAATCTGGCTCCCAACTGCTGAGCCGTCTCTCCAGCCCTCAATTTCTTATTTAGAATATGAGTTAAGTTCTATGCTGTTAATGCCTGTGCTGGATGCTTTAGTGTCAACTTGACACACCTGGGTTGAGGGAGCCTCAGTTGGGGAATTGCCTCTATTGGACTGGCCTGTGGCCATGTCTGAGGGGCATCTTCTTGGTGAGTGATATGGGAGGGCCCAGCCCACTGTGGGTGGTGCCACCCCTGGGCAGGTGGGCCTGTGTTGCATAAGAAAGCAGGCTGAGCAGGGGCCAGGGGAGCAAGCCAGTAAGCAGTGTTTCTCCACGGCCTGTGCTCCAGCTCCTGCCTCCAGGTTCCTGCCCTGAGTTCCTACCTTGGGCTCCCTGATGAACTGCGACCTGGGAGATGTAAGCTGAATAAACCCTTTCCTCCCCAAGTTGGTAATGGTCAGAGTATTTTGTCACAGCAATGAAGAACAAACTAGGACAATGCCCCTTCAAACTCTCTTGTTTTACTAACAGATGAGAGTGTTGGCTGCTCTTGCAGAGGACCTGGGTTCAGTTCCCAGCACCCACATTGTAGCTAACAATTGTCTGTAACTCTAGTTCCAGAGGGATCCAATGCCCTCTTCTTCCTTGGGCACTGTATGACACAGGTGCACTTACATACATACAAGCAAAATACACATAAGATAAAAAATATTTTTTAAAGAAAAGAAATTGAGACACAAATGGTAGCCCAGCCTGTCTAAGATAACTGTTGTATGGTGAATGGAAGGCCCTTTCTGATCCTCATTCCTTGGGAGTGGAGAAGGAGGTTCTCTCCTGTCTCACTGATTCCTTTTAGAACCAATTATTAACTTAGAAAGATAGAAAGACATTAACAGTGAACATTCGGCACATATATGTCTAATGTTGAAACCCTGCCTCACAGGAACCAATGAGAAGTCCATGCACAGTGACAGTGGGGGCTGATTGCCAGGCCATTTAGAGCCTATAAGCAAGAGAGCACTCAAGGGAGAGAGGACAGCTTTGGAAAGACCCAGAGGCAAGAAAAGATTGAGTTAGTTTAAGCAAAGCTGGTGAACAGTGATCTGGAGATAAGGATGGTCCAAGATTACAAGAATTTAGGCAGGTACTAGATCTTGGGTTTTGAGGCATCAAATGAGATAAGATTGGGAGAGACCTCAATCCTCCACGCTGAGGGCCGCCCCAAAGTCATGCAAGGTGGTCATCCTGAAGAAAGAAAAACATTCCAGTAATTTAGGTGAGAAATGTTGGCTTGAGTTAGTGGGGTCCAACAGAGCTGGAAGAGGTAGAACAATTCAAAGCATATTTTGTGGCTAGAACTGGATGGTCTTGGAGGGATTAACAGTGAAGAAAATGAGCAAGTTAATTCCCGGAGTGTGCAACTATGTCCACTGTGTGCTGTGACTGCACAGCTCTTAATGAGCTTAAGCTGTCCAGATGGAATCAGAGAGGAGTTTCATTTGGACAACCGTGCACAAAGACCACGTCCTCTCTGTAGACCGCGTCTTCACCTACCTGTGCTCTCTGTCTTGTTCCCTCTCTGGCTTCTCCTCCACCATCTTCTCTGTTCTGTCTTTCTGCTTTGGTGTTCTGTTTCTTGGACATCTACCTGACAAACATACCCTGGGGTTCATTACACAGCACATGAATTTTCCATTTAAGGAGTTATGTTGATACTCAAAAAGTTTCAAATTTGGGAGTGTCTGCAATTTAAAATTTTTGGATTGGGACTGCTCGATCGGCATCTTCCTTCCTGAGAAGGAAGACAAGGAGTCCTGGGCAGGGCACACTAGTTACAATTTCAGCAGATAATATTCAAACAAATATTTGAGGAAGGCAAGAGGAGGGGTCGGAGGTGATGGAGTGGAAGATGGGAAACAGCTTTGAAGCAGCAGCACTTGCTGCTATTTGAGATTCAGCCACGTGACTGGAGCTGAGGCAGCAGTTAGAAGTCAGAGGTGACACTAGGCAGGGCCTTGATGTCACTGTAAGGACTTTTATAGTACGGGGTGAGGTGAGTCTGTGGGGGGATGGAGGTGATGGGATGGGGCTGAATTTGGACTTGTACTGATGGCAACTGGCAATGTTTGAGCTGGATTGGATGTGGTACGAGAGCAAAAGAGATGCCAGGAAGCAAGAAGATTGGTCGTGGCCCTGGGAGGAGGCAGCTGTCAGCAGGCAAGGTGGAGAAGCCTTGAGCAGCTGCCTTGGATGAAGAGCAAGAGTTAAAGGTTAAGGGGCTTGAGAGATGGCTCAGTGGTTAAGAGCACTGACTGTTTTTCCAGAGGACACAGTTCAGTTCCCAGTGCCCGCACCAGGTGGTTCATAACCACCTGTAACTCCAGTTCCAGGGGACCTGATGGTGTTCCCCTGAATGCATGTGGGATTCATATAGACAAGCACACACACACAAATTAAGCAAAAATTAATATTAAAAAGGGTTAAAGTTTAAGCCAAGCATGGTGGCACACCTCTGTCATCTCAACACTCAGGAGGCTGTGGCAAGAAGATTGCATTGGATCCCCCATACTGGAGTTACAGACAGTTGTTAGCTACCATGTGGGTGCTGGGATTCAAACCCAGGTCCTCTGCAAGAGCAGCCAGTGCTCTTAACAGCTGAGCCATCTCTCCAGTCCTGTAACTTTCTTCTTTAAGCTTAGTATCTTTTAAAGATTTATTTTAAATTGTGCATATGTGTGTAAGTGCACATGAGTGCAGGTGCCTATAGAGGCCAGAAGAGGGAGGTTGTGAGCCACCTGATATGGATGCTGGGAATGGAACCAGGTCCTCTGCAAGAGAAGCAATCACTCTGAACCGGCTCTCCAGCCCCTATAATCTTCAAGTTTCTTGTTTGTATAATTTTTCCTACCTGCTCCAGGAGAGCCCCCTCCCCCCTTTACTATGAGGACACTGGACTGGGGCTAGGCAGAGTAACATGGTTATTTGCACAGAATCAGCCTTGAGGGCAGAACCAACCTCCAGTGTTCCTTCCCTCCACAGTGCTGGAACTCTGACTCATGACTGCAGGGACACAGAGACTCAAAGAGCATCGGGGACATGGGTTGTGAGTCAGAGAAACTGAGTCAGAAACATGAATGGAAGCATGAGGCAGAGTAGGCCAACTGGGAGGGAGACAGTGACCCAGAAAATCCTCCTGAACCAAGAGCCACCTGTGCGCTCTCCCTCCTGCCTTCCTTCCTCTCCAGGGTGATCTGTCACCCAGGCATCACAGGCATGCTGCTGGCAGCCAGCCTGGCAATTAGCTCAGCAGCCTCTCCCTCTGACTTCCTCTGGAGCCTGCGAGGTCCCCCAATTCACCCCTCCAGCCCTGTCCTGCCCCTCCCTGCATCTCAGGAAGGAAAAACTGGCCCCAGGACCTGCCTTGGCCTCTCAAGTCCCCTCCTCGAGCCCCGCCCAGTGCAGAAGGGGCATCTGGCACCCTTTTATCTCACCTTTGTGAGCGTCCTGGAAACCAGGGCTTGGTAGAGGTGTCACACCCATGCTGCTCCCTGCCCCAGGGGGGCGTATGGGGTGGGAAGAGCAGGGAGGGGTGTCAGGGAAGCCCACGAGGCCTTGAAGATGGAGCTACTCAGAGGAGAAAGGTAAGGATATGAAGTGGACAGGAAGAGGAATTAGGGAGCACAGGGCCCCCCATCGGAGACTAAGGGACAGGGCAGTGGATAGCAAGCACCAGGCAGCATGAGGCACAGGGGAGGAGAGTCTCAGGAGGGAACGCCTTCAGAACTCGGAGAAGGTGAAGAGGCCTTCAGGTTTCAGCTCGGCATTTATTCCACATTCATCACACATGGTCATTCCCACTTGACAAATCAAGAAACTGAGGCGGACAGAGGCGAAGGCAATTGCCTCAAATCACGTGGCTAGTAAGAATGAGAACAGCTAGGCTTGGAGCCCCAGGCCTTTAATCCCAGCACAGAGGCAGGAGGAGCTCTGTGAGTCTCAGACCAGTAAGTTCCAGGTCAGTGGGGGCTGCATGGTGAGTAAATGAGAGAGAGAGAGAGAGAGAGAGAGAGAGAGAGAGAGAGAGACAGCTTACTTTATCATGCTCCTGGTCAATGAGAGACCATGTTGTCCTCTGGTCTCCACACATATGTGCACACACATGCACATGCACCCACATACACGTGCCCTTACACTTAGAGGAGTAGACACATATATTTGCATACAGTGCACACACAACAATAGAGAAAAAGCTGGGTGTGGCGGCACACACATAGTAAGTTCCAGCCAGGGACACACAGTGGGACCCTATCTCAATAAAGGAGGGAGGGAGGGAGAGAGAGAGAGAGAAAACAGAATGAGATTTCTTTCTCTTTCATGTACCAACAGTAGTTGTTTAATAGAGAGACTAGACATCTAGGCAGTTAAGATTTTCATCCCTTTCCTCCTCCTTTTTTAAAAAAATGCAGGGTCTTCTGTGGCCCAGGGTGGCCTAAAACTTGCTATGTAGCCAAGGCTGGCCTTGAACTCTTGATCCTCTTGCCTCTGATACCCAAATGCTGGGATGTTAGGTGTGTGCCACCATGCCCCCGACCCCAGCTTCATTCAATGACATGCTTACTTACATGCTCAGCTCTAAGATTTTAAGACACTTTGGCTTCAGAAGACTGAGCTACTTAGGGGTGATGTGGTGTGATGTGAGCCGAGCAAATCAGATAGGGGTACAGCCCAGGCCCCAGGACTCCCCCGGGGGAGGGCAGCTTAGGGAAACTTTACTGGGGATGTCTGAGAAGGAAACAGGGAAACCAGGGGATAGTGGGAGCAGGCGGGAGAGGGCCTGGCAGGCAAATGCTAGCAAGCACAGTGTGTGGGAGGGCTGGGCGTGTTCAGAGAACAAAGGAGGGGTGTAAGCGAGCTGGATGGAAAATCCACAGACTTGAAGGGAGGAAAGTAACATTGAATTCCTGATCTATTCAAAACCATCCCAGGGCTGCAGTGCAGGTTGGAGATCTCACAACCACAGACTTACAGGCTAGCAAGTTCCTCTATCATGCCAAGGTGGGAATTTGAGTGAAACAAAGAGCATTTCTTGAGCATTCCCATATGTGAAGCATCGTGCAAAACGCTTTTCCAGGTACATCAAGCAATTTAATCCATGTAGCCATTGGGGCTTTGGACATAGCTCAGTAGTAGAGTAAGTGCTCAGCATTTGAGAGGCCCAGGCTCTATCCCCAGCACCAAAGCAAAACAAACAAACCAATAAAAGAGAGTGAGGAACTCTCATGTGGGTTGGCATGAGACGATCCCCAAAACACATGGTTAAAGGAACAAAGTAAGGAACATTGTGTGCTGGCAGTTACAACCGGCCGTCTCACAGAAGCACACAGGGAATGGCTGTGGTCTGGGAAACACGGAGTCCAGAACCGGGCAGCTGGGAGAGGAGGCTCATCTGTAGGCGAGTGGGAGATGATTACCTTATGTGCTGATGGTGACGCTTCATGTCTGGGCCTGGCACCAAGAGAGATGTGGAGCTGGCAGTGCTGGGTGCCTCCTGTCAGCCTTTTAACTTCGGCAAGTATTGGTTTTTAATCTAATATAATTTAATTAAAACAGGTGTGGTGGTATACACCTTTAATCTCAGCACACGAAGGCAGAAGCAGGTGGATCTCTGTGAGATGGAGGCCAGCCTGGTCTATATAGAGAGTTCCAGGCTAGCGAGGGCTATAGAGAAGCCCTGTCTCAAAAGAAAAACCAAATAGGGCCCTCGCTATTACAGCCCAGGGTGGCCTGGAACTTGTGAGCCTCTTTCCTCAGCCTCCCGAATGCTGGAGCTACAGGTGTGCCTCACCATGCCTGGCTCAGACAGTTTCAAAATGGGGGATGAAATGCAGTCTGAATAAAGATGTTACTGAGAGGGTTCTGGCTGCAGGTGGAGAATACATGGGTGGAGGTGTGGGGAGAGCAGGAGGGCTGCACCAGGCTGGACCGTGGGAAAGGAAATGGGGAGGAAGTCTGTGAAATGCAGCCTGGGGAGTAGGTGGGCAGCGGAACTTGCTATGATTGCTGAAGGAAAAAAAGGACTATGGAACACATAGATTATTTAGATTATTTTCAGACAATTAGATTATTTTCAGGATTTTAACAGAAGTAATATGTGCAAATAAAATGCCAAATAATTAGGAAAAAATAATTTAAAAAAGCAACCCTGCCTCTATACCTACCTCTTTCAACTCAGCTGGTTTGTTTGTTTGTTTAACTCCATGCCTGTAACTATTAGAATTAAATTATTATTACTGGTCCTTTCAATTATCAGTATTATCTATGGATTTATGTTTAGGGAAGATACAGTCATTAAAAAAGCTACCTCACTTAGTCCACAAATACCTTCCCATTTCCATTATCTTTATTTATATCTACTTCAGGAACATGTACATAAACACACATGAAAGTACACAGAAAAATGTCCTGCAGGAACAACCAGCTGAGATTCAGGAAGATGGAGTCAAAGGAGACTTTCATTCTTCCTGTCCTGTTCAAGTTCTTCATCAATGAATGTATACATTAATTGCTCACATCATTAAAAAATGAATCTGCACAACAATACTAAAGCGTAACTATCATTACACAGAATCTGCAGATGTGAGGAACTAAAGTATGGAGTATTAAGTAATTTCTTAAAGGTCTTACAGCAAGCAAGTACATCTGATAAAAGGTCGACATGGATTCTAAGGAAGAGACAGGCAGGACAAGGGTACCTGAAAGAGGAAGCTGGGCATCCTGTGTGTGTGTGGTGGGGGGGAGTGTTCAAGAACTGGAAAGCCCAGTGTGGCAGCATTCAGGAACCTGAGACAGAAGGACTACGAGTCTGAGGGCTAGCCTGAGCTACATAGCAAGCCCTTGTCAAACAAAACAAAAGAAAAAAAAACAAAAGAAAATCAGCTTTAGGCAAAAGGAGAAAATGAAGCTGGAACAGTCACATCGCAGCTGTGTGGTTTAAATGCTGGGCTTCTAAGGGCTCTATTGGAGAAAAGAGAGACTTCACCACGTCAAGAAAGAGCCTTTGACTGAAGATGAGAGGTCACAGCCCCACATCCTCAGAGAGTGTCCCCAGGGAGCTCAGGAGCCAGGCATGTGCCGGTTGTGGCTGTTGATTTACCCCAGTGAGTCACTGGATCCTTGAAACTCACGGCCTGGGTGAGGTCACCACCCCACAAGACAAAGGGCAGAGTCAAGAAGGCCCTTGGGGACTGAGGAGCTGAACCCGTCTGGTCAGAGGCCACCATCACAAAACCAACAAAGAATTGGTATCTGACAGGTTTTCCTCCGGGCTCAAACAGGTAAGTCTGGGAATCACTGGGAGCCGTGAACCAGACAGAGTGACAAACAACAGCCCTGCCAAGAAAACAAGCCACAGCTAGGGAGAACAAGATCCATCAGGCAGAAGTCTCCACCAGGCCCCAGCCAGGCTGCCTCGGCAGCTGGCTGCACCAATCACAGCTCAGTTTCCCTAGGGTTACCGGAAACCTTTCATGGAGATGAGGACTGTGGGGACTAAAAATGTCTGTCCTATGACCTGGGATTTTATGGCCAGGTTGGGAGTTGGGTACTTCAGGTATGAACTCAACACTTGGGCTATTGAAGAGTTCTTATAACTGAGTCAGACTCCACATATATAAACACTTATTCCTAACCACACTAATTCATCTTTCCCCAACTCCCCACCTAGGACTCTGTGATTCAGAAGCTGACTGAGGGTCAACAAGATGGCTCCTAGGGTAAAGGTACTCCCTACACCAGCCTGACAACTTGAATTCAATCCCCCCAAACCCACATAAAGGTGAAGAGAATGGATTCCCACAAATTGTCTTCTGAGCTCTACACACGCACCATAGTATACATATGCCCCCCAAATAATAATAATAAAGAAATTTTTAAAATGTAAAAAAGCTGACTGGCACACTAAACCCTGTTCCCCACCTACACATAACTCTTTTATAGAATGCTGGCCTCAGACAAATTTACTCCCAGACCTTGATATGAGACACATCAAAGCCCTGGTCACATGATCACTGGACCACACACAAAATACCAAACACCTCTCCTCTCAGCCAAAAGGTAAAATGATACTTTGACCAATTTGTGGGATGATTAACACCTTATTTGTTTATTTTTAAGAGTTCTTTATGAGCTGGGTGTGGTGGCACACACCTTTAATTGCAGCACTGTGGGGAGGCAGAGGCAGGCGGATGGATCTCTGTGCGTTCAAGGCCAGCCTGGTCTCCATAGCAAATCTAGGCCAGCTCTTGCAACAGGGAGACCTTGTCTCAAAAAGACCAAAAAATACATTAAGAGTTCTTTATTTTTATTTTATGAGTGCTTGCTTACATGTATGTGTGTGCACCATGTGAGCAGTGCCCACAGAGGCCAGAAGAAGGCATTGGATCCTCTGGAACTGGAGTTATAGATGGTTGTAAGCCACCATGTATGTGCTGGGAATCAAACCAGGTTCTCTACAAGAGCAGCCAGTGCTCTTAACCGCTGAGCCACCTCTCCAGCTCCACTGTTTTTTTTCTAAACCAATTACAATCTCATCTCCACTCTAGTCTTCCCTCTGTATAGATAAGATTGAGCTATTCATAGGATCTGCCCTACTTTCTGACAGCATTCATCTAAAATATTCTCCTAAGGCTGCACTCCGGCAGAGGCAATATAACTACACATAACTCTTTTATAGAATGTACCAGGGCTATATAGTGAGATTCTGTCTCAAAGCAAACCCCAAATCAAAAAAGTCATCTAACCAAGCCCCTGCCCTATGACAGGTTCTAACCCTTAATACGATGCCTCCCAGTTCCCAATGGAGTGGCACGCTTGCTCCTTGCAAAGAATACTAAGCCCAACCTGCTGTTGGGGGTCTGAGGACTTTACTCATACTTAGGGCTTTTTTTTTTTTAAGATTATTTGGGATCCACAGGGAAGAGCTGGGCCTATCCTGGTGGGAGAGGATGGTACCAGAACAGGAGGTGGTGTCAGAACACACAGACCAGCAACAGAGTATCCACATATACCACAGACATTCTAGGTGCCAAGGACAATAGTAACTATGGATGCCGGGCCTTTGATCCTAGTACTTGGAAGGCAGAGGCAATTGGATATGGTTAGTTCCAGGACAGCAAGGGCTATGTAGTGAGACCCTGTCTGTAAATAAATAAATAAGGCAAGATCGTCACCTTTTCAGGAAGCTCTCAGGTGGCGTGTCAGGGAGAGGCACATAAATAGATCATTGCTGCTTGTGAACATAAATCCCTACATGAGCTGTGTCTGGGGTCTGCTCTGTGCTCATCTAAACTCCTGTGGGACAGGAGAGGAGACACAGGAAGGGCTGTCTGGGGGAGGAGGTACTTGAGACCCAGAAGCTGAGGACAGACCTTTTAGAAGAAATGTGAAGTCAGGTGTGGAGGCACATGCCTGTAATTCCAGCGGTGAGGAGACAGAGGCAGAAGGGTCAGGAGTTCAAAGCCAGCCTCAACTACATAATGAGTTTGAGGCCACCCTGGGTATTTGATACCCTGTCTCATAAAAGGGGGGTGCAGAGAACAAAGAGGAAGAGGAGGAGGAGCACTAGTATGTTAAAGTTCAGGGAGTGGGCATGTGATGCGATTTTGACTCACTAAAGTGAAAAATAGGAGGTAGGTAGACACAAACCCTAACGTGTGTTAAGACCTTACTCTTTAGAGAAAAGGGACATCTCCAGGGGTCCAGAGAATCCCACTATGGTCAGATTAGATTCTAGGTAATCATTTGAATGTCTGTAACTTGCTTTTACACACATGCGTGCACACGCGCACACACATATATGCACACACATATATGCATATAGATTCTAAGAAATCATCCCTACCTTGTTTTTTGAAATGGGTCGCTCACTGAACCCGGACCTCACTTTTTGGCTACACAGGCAGCAAGTCCACAGGAACCTTCTGTCCCCACCTCCCAGCTCTGGGATTGCAAATTGCCATTGCCTAACCTCTTACATGTTTGCTAGGGATCTGAACTCAGGTTCTCATGCTTGTACACCGAACCCTCTCCCCACCCCCTCAGTGAAATTACAAGATGGACTGAAGGGCTGGGCAGAGGAATTGAAAGAAGAAAATCCAAGTGCTAGACTCTGGGAAGTGTCTGGGGAGTTGTGCTGGTTAGTGAGCGCCAGCTTGGAAGAGGGACTCTCAGTTGAAGAATTTCCTCCATCAGATTGGTTTGTGGGCATGTCTGTGGGACATTTTCTTGATTGCTACCTGATATAGGAGGGCCGGCCACTGTGGGTGGTGCCATCCCTGGGCAGGTGGGTCTGATCATGAGCCTGGGAGCAAGCCAGTCAGCAACATTCTTCCGTGGGCTTGTGGTGGTCTCTGCTTCGGTTTCTGCTCTCGTTCCTGCCTTGGCATCTCTCAATGATAAACTAGAACCTTTAAGATGAAATAAACCCTCTCCCTGCCTAGTTGGTTTTGGTCAGTGTTTTATCACAATGACAGAAAGCAACTATAACAGGAGTCATTGCAAAATCCTTTCAACTCTTTACTGAGTTGAAAATGTTTAGAACGAAATTTGGGAGAAGAGTCCATGTGAGGGCTGATGACCTGCCAGACAGTGATGGAAGATAGTGGGTGGGGTCCTGAGTCAGGAGCAAACATGGATGGAGTAACCCCAGAAGACTGTGAGAGTGAGGAAGACCTCCTCCGTAAAGGGAGTGGGTAGAAGATGATGTCAACAAATTGAGACAGGGTAGAAAGACTGAGGCACACCTGAATCCCAACCCTTGGGAGGCAGAGGCAGGAGGATCAGGAGATCCAGTCTCAAAGATTAGGGGAGTCGGGAGGACCAGAGAGATGACTCAGAGGTTAAGGGTGTATACTGCTTTTGGAGAGAACCCCAGTTGAATTTCCAGCACCAAAGTAGCTCATAACCACCTGTAACTCCATCTCCAAAGGAATCTGTTACCTTCTGGTATCCTTGGATACTGCACTCATGTACACATACCCCCACACAGACACACATGAATATGCATAATTAAAAATAGGCCAAGCATAGTGGTACATGCCTTTAATCTCAACACTTGGGATGCAGAGGCAGGCAGACCTCTGTGAGTTCCAGGCCAGCCAGGGCTACATGGTGAAATCCTGTCTCAAAATATTAATAATAATGAAATATCTTTTTTAAAAAAATCCTACAAAACAAATCCCTTCGGCCTAAACAATGTACCTCATAAAGCAGATTATGATTTCCTTTACAAAAGTAAATTATTTGGGGCTGGAGAAGTAGTTCAATGGTCAAAAGCACTTGGCTGCTCTTGTGGAGGACTTGGGTTCAGTTCCCAGCACTCACGTGGCAACTAACATCCATTCTTAACTTTAAAGGATCCTCATCCAGGGCCTTTCAGAAACTATTCTGACCTTGAAGAATCATTTTCTTGCTCGTGTTTCTCATTTATAGCCTCGCTTAGTAGTGGGTGGTAGATGGACTTAAGTATTGAACTGTGCCTACCTGAAAGACAAAATATGTTAAAGACCTAGTTCCAGGTGCTTAGGAATGTGACTTCATTTGATGCTATCAATTTCAGATGCAATCAATTAGAGTGGGACCTAATCCAGCACCCACATGGCAGCTAACAACTATCTGTAACCCCTGTTCCAGGGGATCTGACACCCTCTTGTGGATCCCAGGGACATTGTAAGCAAGTGGTGCACTTTCATAAATGCAGGCAAAACACTCATATACACAATAATTAAAATAAATAAATAAATCCAGGTATGGTGGCACATGCTTTTAATCCCATCACTTGGGAGGCAGAAGTAATTGGATCTCTGTAAGATCAAGGTCAGTCTGGGATGGTCTACATAGGTCTACATAGACTAGGTGGGGCTACATAATGAGACTGTCTCAAAAAAAAAAAAAACAATAAATAAAGGGCTGGAGAGATGGCTCAGGGGCTAAGAACACTGAATGTTCTTGCAGAAGACCCACATTCAGATCCCAGCACCCACAGAGCAGCTAACAACTGTCCACAACTCTTCTAGGAAATCCAACGCCCTCTTCTGACCTCCATAGGCATTGCACGACACAGGTGCATTCACATACATGCAGGCAATACACACACACACACACACACACAAATAATAATAATAAATATTTTTTAAAAATAAATAAGTTAATTAATTAAAAAGAAGAGAGAATTCTCCAGAATTTGATTTCAGGTTTGTAGCTTCCAGAACTCTAAGAGAGTAAGTTTCTGTTGCTTTGAATCTCTTACTCTGTTATTTCTATGAACCCTATGACGTTAATAGAGGACCTCAGGATGTCAGCAATGGGGCAGTACTAGGAAACCTGATTATTTATTATGACTTTAAAAAATATTTTATTATTTTATGTGTGTGAGTATATTGCCTGCCTGTATGTAAGTGCACCCGTGTTGTGCAATGCCTGTGGAGGTCAGAAGAGGGTGTTGGATTCCCCTGGAACTGGAGTTATGGACAGTTGTTAGCTGCCATGTGGGTGCTGGGATTTGAATCTGGGTCCTCTACTAGAGCAGCCAGTGCTCCTAACCACTGGGCAATCTCTCCAGCCCCTATTATAACTTTTCTATCATGTATTTTATGGAATTTTATCTTCTCAAGATGATTTTTTTTGCCATTTACTCTTTTTAAAACTTATTCTTTTATTTTCAATTAAGTGTATATGTATAGAGGGGGAGCTATGTAAACGCGAATGCAGTTGCCAGTGGGGGTCAGAAGGGAGTGTCGGATCCCCTGGAGCTGGGGTTAGCAACTAGTTGTGAGCTGTTAGACACGGGTGCTGGGAACCAAACTTGGGTCCTCTGCAAGAACAGTACATGCTTTTAACCACCAAGTCACTTCTCCACTCCCTGTTTGTCTTCTTTTCAGACAAGGTTTTACTCTGTAACCCAGGCCGGCCTTGACCTTGGGGCAATCCTTTTGCCTCAGTATTGTGAGAATTCCTTCCCTAGGGGAGACATAAAGAAGGTCCCAATGACAAACCAAAGTTCAGTTCTACCAAAGTTCCCTCTGGGGAGCCAGTGAGTTTACTGGGCATACTTGCAGAGCTTGGGTGACCCTAAAGCAGCCACACTGGAAAGTCTTCACCCGGCATGAAAGATAACTTCCCCACAGCAGCACAGATGGAGCCCTCTTCAGTTACCCTTCCCCAGTCTGTATACTGTGGCACCTTTGGAGACCCCAGGACCCAGAATTACTTACAGCTGGTTGGGAGGAATGGCTGGACTCTCAGGTGAGGTCCTGTGACCTTCCCCATGCCCTCCTCTGAGAAAATGCTAACAGCCCACAAGCCCCATCCTGATGGCCTCTAGGAAGCAGGTGCAGCTGATCTGATGAAGATGGCGGCTGTTTTGCTTTACAACACTCAGTATTGCGAGTACTGGGATCTCAGAGGTAGGCCACATACCCAGCTTTGAGACAGCTTTTGCAGATGTTTTAGGTTAGTTTAGGGATCCTTGCTGTGTCTGCAATGTGAGGGTGTTATAATAGTTCATTCAACAGGTAGTGAAGCGTAATAGGCTGATGGCTCTTGAACAATTTAGTAAGTTGCCAAGCTCTGTAAACAAGTAGTTAGCAGTATTAAAACCATGTGGCAAAGCAGTGTTGTGTAGCAATTCCCTTCCAAATGAAACCTTCCATCTTGAGGGAAGCTTGTTAAGACAAAAGCTGTTCTAAGGGAGGGGGTGGAACATCCCATCCTGCAGGGAAACTCCTTAAGCTCAGGAAATAAAAATCTCAATAGCTTCAGGAGGTCCCCAAGACTGTGAGACTGACCAAGTTCACCCATCCCCCCGCCCCAGTTTATATCAGGAAATAAAAAGCTCATTAGCTTCAGGAGGTCCCTGAGACTGACAAGGTTCACTGCACCCCCACCCCCACCCCCAGTTTATATGAGCCCTAAGTGTTCTGAGAGACACTCAGACAAGCAGAGCTGTTTGGAAGAGACTCAGATCCATTACCTGGATAGAATGTTCTTCAACATGTTGAGCTGCCTGCAGGTTGTGCAGTGTGCTCCAGGTTTCCATCTTTGTGAGCTGTTACCACGCTGGGGTGGGCTCTGGTGATGCAGCTGTCTGTCAGTCATTTCTGCTCCTGTAAGTGCCCCCTCACCCACACTCCTGTAAGTAACCATGATAAAAGTCATTATTGATTCACCAAGTCAGACTTTGGTGGTGTCCTTACTTTGGTCTGTCATTGGTTCCCCACCTGGGGTGAGTAGATGTTTGAAATAGTGTCACACTCCATCTCCACTTCAACTCCCAGTGTCCCTAGACATTCTTCAGGGAAATTGGGCTTCTGACAAGGTCTGAAGCAGGTGTGATGGTCCAGCCTCATCCTCAAGTTGACTGGATGAAATCACCTAGGGGATTATCAAGGCACACCTTCCCACAAAGGATTAACTGAGTGATCTCTGCAGAATGTAGGTGGCACTGGGGTCAGTAAAAGGTGGAGTGAGCCCAGTCAGCATCCCCTCTGGCTGTCTCCCTCACCACCATGATGGCTGAAACCATCCAAAAGCCAAATAAACCTTTCCTTCCTTAAGTTATTTCTGTCAGGTATTTTGGGCACAGAAAAAATAATAACTAATACAGGGCCCAGGAAATGCAGCTCAGTTGCTGGAGTGCTTGCCCAGCCTGTACAAAGTCTGAAGTTTGAGCCCCAGCACTCTATAAACCAGTTGTGCTGTTGGTGGTCTGGAATCCCAATGCCCAGGAGGAATGGATAGGGAAAATCAGAAGTTCAAGGTCACCCTCAGCTATCAAAGGAGCTGGAGGACAGCCTGGGCAAGAGACCCAGTCTCAAACAACAACAACAAAACGTGCTGGAAAGACTGGCTTGCTGTCAAGCCTGACTACTGGCGTTTGCTCCCCTGTACCCACCTGAGGGGATAGATTCTGCCCAACTTGTCCTCTGACACCCCACATCCTGGCTGTGGGAGGAATTCCTGTCCCAAGAAAATTGAATGGATTCCCAAGATGTGGGTCACTCGTGGCAAAGAATAATTGGCAGATGGTTTCGCTGTAATAAATGCTAATCAACCTCCCCATCCTGTGGACCGGAGAGGAAGAAGCAGTAGCTATCGATTTCCATAGGCTGCAAAGAGGCTAAACCAGAACACAAAGGAGAGAGAAAATTCGTGACTGGGGCTTTGAGTAAGGGCCTGGGAATCCGGCCTGTCCAGGGACGGGGGTTGCTGGGATGGACGTCAGGAAGAGCCGTTTGCCAATCTGCGTCTACGTGTCTCCAGCCAAGGCAGGCAAACCATCACAAGCGCTTATGTAATCGCCACTCCTCCCAGGAGACCCGGGGAAACTGGACAGAGGAGCCTGGCCAGGGCTGACAGTGCCTCCTGGAATCTGCCAGGATCTGGGCGGGTCTCCGTGCAGACACGCGCCAGGCAGCCGCAGGGTTGGCCGGCCACGCCCCCGACAGTGCAGCCACCGACTGGCCCATTGACTGGCTCTGCACAGCCTGCTGAAAGGAGTCCAGGCTGAAGGAACCCGCGGATCCTGCTCTCTGGAGTCACACGTTATCCCGGCTTAACGAGTGGATGTAGTTCAGTGGTAGAGTGCATGCCTGGCAAGCATGAGACCCTGGGTTTATCCCAAGTCCCACAAAACACACAAACAAGGGGAGAGGAAAAAAAAATAATCTGGGCTGGAGAGATGGATCAGCAGTTAAGAGCACGTGCTGCTCTCCCAGAAGACCCAAGTTCATGAACCTAGCACCCACATCCGGCAGCTCCAGGGAATTCAACTCCCTCTTCTGGCCTTCAGGGGCAAGTGCACACAGGCACACACATACGTCTTTAAAAGGTAAAGAAAATAAGCCAGTCATGGTGGGGCCTACCTTTTATCCCAGCACTTGGGACGCAGAGGTAGTGGATTTCTGTGAATTCAAGGCCAGCCTGGTCTACTTATCAAAGATCCAGTCAGGACTATGTACCATCACCCTCAGCTGGTGTGATGAACTCCTGTGCATTCAGCACCCCCTTAACAGTCGTGAACTTACCTTCCGACTTCTCCCACTATGAATTTTCAAGAAAATCCTAACCATGTCATTGTGTTGGTGGAAACTTGAACATGCAAACAGTTCCCTTAAAGTTTGCTAGGATTAAAGGTACACCTCACTATGGCTGACTTAAAAACTACAGTCCAGGGCCAGAGAGACAGCTCAGCAGATAAAGGCACTTGCTGATAAGCCTGATGACCTGAGTTCAAACCCCAAACCCACATGGTAGAAGGAGAGAACTGACTCCTGAAAGTTGTCCTCTAACCTCCACATATACACATATGTACTCACCCCAAAAATAAATAAAATGTAAAAATTTTTTTTAACTACAGTCCAGCTGGTGTGGTGACACACTTGCTATCCCATTAACTTAAGAGGTAGAGGCAGGATCAGGAGTTCAAGGCCAGTCTGGACTCCATGAGATTTTGTCTCAAGACAAAACAAGAAAAACTTAAAAAATAACCAGAGGTGGTAGCCCACACCTTGAATTCCAACACTTGGGAGACAGAGACAGGCAGATATCTGTGATTTTGAGGCCAGCCTGATCTATATATAGAGTTCCAGGCCAGTCAGGAATATATAGTGAGAACCTGTCTAAACACACACACACACACACACACACACACACACACACACACGCACACACACACACACAACTAAACACAGACAGAACAAAACAAAAACTCAGAGCCTTAAAAAAGAATCCCACTATAACCATTATGCTTAAACACACAGTTCTTTAATAGAAATGTTGGTATTCACTTTTTTGTCTTATACTTTAAATCTTTTAAAGATGTATTTTATGTGTATAAATGTTTTGCCTGCATGTATGTGTACCACATGCATGCAGGGCCCTCAGAGGGCAGAAGAGGCCTTTGGAGTTACAGGTTGTGAGTCTCTATGTGGGTGCTGGGAACCCAACCCTCATCATCTGGAAGAGCAGCCAGTGCTCTTAACTGCTAAGCCATCTCTCCAGCCCATTCTCTCATACTTTAAAAAACTAAATTATGATTCAGTTATTCAAGACATGATCCAAACAAGTCTGTTGTTGTGTTTGATCATGTCACCCTCAATCTCTTTTAGTTTGTGTGTACCCTCCAACATCTTTTTTTTTTTCTTCAAAGAAAACTAGTTCTCCATCCTGTGGGAATTTTCTCAAGCTGGGGTTTTCAGACCATATGTGAGTGGGATTATTAGATGATTCTGATAGATCTAAACCTATTACATTTTGGATTATTATTTATTTTATATGAGTTTTGCCTGAATTTATGTAGTGCCTCTCATAACCACTGAGCCAGCTCTCCAGCATTGTGTTTCAGACTACTTTTTAGGCTTCTTTGTGGATGAACAAAGCAAAGAAATATTTTGATATTTTAAGGGAAAATAAGCATGGGTTTATGTTGATTTTCCTTTTCAAATTATTTCTCTTCTTTTATGCCATACCCATAGACTTTTGTCTAATCGTTTATGGTGAAAATCTTAGTTCTGAGCACTATCAGCTTATTACTGGCTTTATCTTGCCCAGTGTGACCTATACACAGACCCATAAGACTATATTGACCAGTGCTGACATAACTCAGAAGTGAGGATTTGAAATATGTATCCTTATCCCAGAAAAGACAGAGCCAAGTAATTGGCTTTTAAAGTTATTATTATTATTATTATTATTGAGACAAAGGTCTTATCTTGCTGCCCAGGTGGTCTTGAACTCGTGGCCTTATAAATCCTCCTCTCTCAGCCTATTTCAGTAGCTAGAACCACTGCCTGACAGCACAAACCTAAAATCACTTAAAATAGCTTCTCTTTCATGTGTAACCTGTCAGCTACCCAAAGAGGGTCATTTGTCTCACTGCCTACCCATGAGAAAGCCCCTCATTTTTGTCTAATTTAATTATGCATTAAAAAGATGTGCAATGTTTACAGGATAATAAAATCTGATAATAGAAAAAGAAATCCGTATCTGGAAACTTCACCTGTTTTCCCCCTGCCTAGAGGTGACTGCCCCACTGCCCCGTAGGGTTGGTGCATCCTCCTTCCGCAGGGCCGTGCAGTGCTGGAGAGGGAAGCAGCTCAGTGGGTAGAGGCCTGTCTAGTACACATGAAGCTCTGGGTGCAATCCCCAGTACTGCACAGCTGGGCTTGGTGACACACATCTGTAACCCCAGCACTCCAGGTGTGGGCTACAGATACACAGTGAGTTCAAGGGCAGCTAGGGAGACAGGAGGCCTGAGACAGAGGGGAGAGTGGGAGGGGCAGGGTGAGAAATAGAAGCAAACAAATCTGCCCTGAGTGTTATTGTTCTTACTGGACTGTGCACACAGCCTGGTGCTTTTCAGATCTCAGAAAAGGATGAGGGCCAGACCTGCCCAGGCCAGGTCCAGAGCAACAGGCACCGTGGGCAGTTAGGTGCAGGAGAAAGGGGCATGGGCACTGGGTGGCCCCCTGCAGCTGTGCCTCAACAGGCCACAGACTGACGCTTTCTCCTGTGACTTCACCAATCACGTATTGATGAGGTTTGAGCTGTTTCCAGTACTGTCCTGTTATAGTGTCACAGTGAATGACTCCGTGTTTGTCCTTCAGAGTATTGGAGCCTTTCTTCTCCACTCAGGGTGAGGAACCCTCAGGCCTGTGTCAGGTGGAACCCAGCCCAAGCTTCAGCCCTACCGGCTGCAGTGCATCTCAATGTGAGGGATCTGCAGGGAAGGGAGGGAGGGAGCCTCAACTGAGCAGCCCTAGGGGATCAGGGTGATCTGGCTGAGGCTATCTAGGAGCTGGAAAAACGGGAAGACCTTCCCGGTAAAAGAGGCACGGAAGGTGTAGATGTGCTTGTTTGTGGTGGCGTCATAGAAGACAACCCTCCTGCAGTCATGGTCCACATAGACTCCCATTTTCCTTACAGAGACCTGGAGAGTCTCTGGAGTCCCGCTGTCTGTGAGAGGCCAGCATCTGGAGGGACAGACCCGGAGAGCCCAGAATCCATTCAGAGGCTTCACCTGCAGAGAGCCTTTTCTGGGCACCAGCTCGGAGGCCAAGCCCACCACGCAGCCCCTTGGAAATTTCCACAGAGATGCTGTCCTTTGGAGCTGAACCTCCCAGATCCTGTGGCCTGAGGAGATGCCAGGAGAACCCAGCACACAGAACAAGGGGTAGAAACGCTGTGGGTCCATGTTCCTATCAGGATCTTCTCGATGCACTGTCCTGTCATCCAGCCTCACTGACTTGAGATCCCCAGACAAGATGAGGTCTGGGTGGGCTGAGGACACATCCAGGATCACAGGGGCTGTGCCAAGATAAAGAAGAGGTACACGGTCAGCCTCGGCCAAGTCCTCCAGTCCCCTGCTTTTGAGCTTTCCTGGACGCAGCTGGAGGGAGACTTTTCTCTTCCAAGTCACAGCCCAAGTCCTCAGGGAAGTCCTGTCCCCTGTCCCAGCCTTAAAATTCAGCCTTTGGTTTTCTGAGCCCAGGTCTCCATAAGGCCGAGCTGGCCTCAAATCTGCCATTTAGCCAAGGATGACTGAATTATGTCCTCCTGCACCTCCCAAGTGCCAGAATTATAGGTGTGGCCTACACACTTCCTCCCTTTCCAGTAAAATTAATCCCCAGTTTCACCTCCCGCTGTTCTGTGGGTGCAGCTGAGAGCGCCCCCTGGTGGTGGTGGTTTGGCACTGGGCGATGTCTTCCTCAGCCACTGCCCCTGATCTTCTTCTCATGTCATAGACAAGGGCTGGGACTAAGGGAGGTCAAGGCTAATTTTCTAACGTGGAGTCCCTCTAACCCAAGAACGATGGGGAAGCATGGAATACAAAAGAGGAATATTCAGAACCTGCTGCCCCGCCCCCAGTGGGTTTGAGTGACAGTTTATCCAGGCTAGGGGAATCCCCCTCAGTCCCCCTCAGAGGCTTGAGCAGAGCTGCCCCCGTCTCTGCTGAAGTCTAGGATGGGCTCATTCTGTCTCCTCACTGTGTCTCATTTCCATCTTGGCTGCAGTTCTAATGCTCCCTTGCTGCGTGAGGGGTTTGGAGAGACGGCGGAAGGACTGGGGGAAGGGAGAGTGCTCGGGTCCATGGGGGTTGGAGAGGGGCTTAATCCACAAGTCTTATTTCTGGCTTCAGGCATGGATGAATTTTGGCTCTGAAAATAGTTGTTTCAAAGGGAGGGAGGGGGGTCAGTGTGGAAACCTCCAGGGAGACAGTTAGGGACCGCCCTATTCCACCTGGGGGTGTGGGCAGACACCAGGGCCCAAGCAATAAGAAGAAGCCCCTGGCACTGAATGGAAGCAACAACCTGCACCAGGCATGGTGGTGATTCCTGCGGTTCCATCAGGGAGGAGGATGAAATAGGACCATTACCATGTTCAAGGCCAGCCTGGCCTATCTGAGACCCTGTCTCCAAACACCAAAATAGGGACTGGAAAGATTCTCAGCGGTTAAGAGCAATGGCTGCTCTTGCCAACGACCCGGGTTTGGTCTCAGCACCCAACATGGCAGCTAACAACTGTCCATAACGTTCCAGGGAATCTGATGTCATCTTTGGACCTCTATGGGCACCAACAAGGGTGCACTTACATACATACATGCAGAACACTCACATACATAAAATAAAAATAATAAAAATATTTTAAAAGCAGAAAATAGAGGCAATGTTGAGATGACTCAGCAGGTAAAGGTTCTTGCTGCCAAGTCTGAGAGCCTGAATTAGATCCTGGGACCCACATCCTGTGGAAGGACAGAGAGGACTCTGTAAATTGTCCTCTGACTTAGTACATAACTGTAATAAATTTTTAAAAAATAAAATACTACAAATAGGTAAATAAACAAATACATTCCTCATCTCCCTGGTTAGCATCCTGGGGCTGTTCCCAACTCCTACCAGTTACAAACCTACTCACCCAATGTCACCCTTATGTCATCAGGACACCTTGCAGGATCATGGTGGTCTCTATCGCCAAGGACTTTCCCAAAACATGTTTTGCTTTCCTGCAGGAGGGACGCTGAAGGGGCTGCTGTCCCCACAAAGAGGTCCCCATCACCATTGGAGAGAAAAAGAAAAGAGAGGCCAGTGTTCAAAAGGACCAGTCAGCAGGAATCCCCAAAGCAGCCCTGGCCTGCTGAGCTGGAGGGGCAGAGGGAACAGATATGGGGTGTACTGCAAGCTAAACATCTACTGTTGGGGCTTGACACTTCCTGGGGGAGAAGTACTTTGGGAAGCAGAGAAGGTGGATGAGATGCCTGTCTCTGCCCATGTCTAGCATCTCTGGCACCCAAAGTCTGGAAAAGTTCACAGCCCCTCCTCCCAGTTCCTCTGGACCTTGATCTCTGACTCTTCCCTCTGCTCTGACCTTGTCCCTAGCCATCTCAGGTGGGAACTGACAGTAACCTTTCTGTTGTGGTCAGGAGGGGGTCCTGCATGTTAGAGAGCTCTTCCTGAGGTCTGGTCTGACCATCCCTTGCCCTGTCAGTGCTGGGGATGGACAGAGCATGGTTACCTGCAGACCCCAGGTCCCTTTTCATCTTTCCAGGAAGACCAGTGTGTGGAGCAGGACTCCTAGCTGAGGTGGGTGACTCAGCTTTCTTTTTCTCAAACAGGGACCCTAGGAGTTGGAGAAAGAAAACATAGTTGGGCCTCGATAACCAGAACCTGTAAATTCAAAGCAAATGCCTGGCCACCATCAGTAACATCAGCCAGTGACTCCATGTGGGGACCACCCACCACCCCTGGGGAAGTACAGGAACCTTTTGAGTTTTCTGTGTGACAGATGGAGGTGGCTCCCTGCTGGACCACAGCAGAAGGGCTTGGGAAGTTAAACCCCCACAAGGTGTGAGTTTGGGAACTCATAAACCCTCCTCTCAACCTCCAGGAGCTCCTCCTGCACAGGAATGATGCTAATGGAGGAAGCCCTGGACCTGTCCACGCTTGCGTAGTGCAGTGTGCAGTTTCCTGCTAGGGGATAAATTTCCTTGTGTTCAGATGTGTTTGTTACATGATTGTTTTTTGACCCAGGGTCTCACTTTGTAACCTTAGATTGCCTAGAACCTGCTGAGGGGACCAGGTTGGCTTCAAACGAATAGCACATCTCTTGCCTCTGCCCTCTGCCTCCTGAGTAGGCAGGAGCACCAGGCCTGGGAGGATAAACTAGTGCAGAATCTCTCTATGGTTCCCACAGACTGGGAGGGACCCCCTTTCCACCGGAGTTCAGGGGCCTCACTTTAAACTGATGACAGTTATGGGGTTCTAATACCGGATATGGGTGCTCAGCACATTGGAGACCCTTAGCCAATGGCATTTCTCGTGACCACCAGGGGGCAGCACCACAGCTGCCCTGGCAGGAGAGGAGGCATTCTAAAGACTGACACTGTGTCCCTCCCTATGACATCACACTGTTGAAACAATGGGCCTCAAAGAATGACAATCCCCAGGAACCACACTGAGGGGGGGAGAGGCTGGACCCTGGTGCAGCCAGACGAAGAACTTGCCTCTCTGGGAGAGATCTCACAGGTTCTGACAGGTTATCAGAGCAGTGGAGGACAGAGAGCTGAGACAGTGATGGGTCAGCTGGGCTTAGTTATGAAAACCACTTGCCCTTTATTTAAAACTGAACCTTACGTCAGACTTCAAAACAGGGACTAGGAGGTCACAGGGCTCTTTATTTCTTCCTCTTCCCAATGTGGCCACATTGAAAAAAAATCTCCATTCAATACTTTTCACTATTACCTCTCTCTAATTGGTGTACTGTGGATGGGCAGCTCAGCCTGGCTTGGTGGGGCTACCAGAGCCCAGGTTTTACCCTAAGGACTCTGGATACAGAATCATCTCTGATGACATCATCACAGCTGTTATGACAGGCATCTCCAGTCCTCAGCTATGCTGAGCTAGCCAGGCCCAGTAAGTCTGCTTAGACTAGACCGAGCTGCCTCCACCTGGGCCTTGTGAAATGAAGTGAATTAGTCAATTTGTATTTATTTGGAACATTTTCTGATTGGAGGGTTGCCACCATTTGTGAAATACATGAGTCTAAAGCAATAAATCTGAACTGGAGAGAAGACTCAGGAGTTGAGGGTGCATACTGCTCCTGGAAGGTTTCGTTGCCAGCACCCACATCAGGGGACTCACAGCTGCCTGTAACTCCAGCTCCAGGAGACTGTGCTGCCCTGTTCTGGTCTCCGAGGGCACTGTATGCACCTGCACAGACACCCTCAGAAACACACATACACATAATTTAAAATAATCTGGGATTGGAGAGATGGCTCAACAGTTAAGCCCACTGGCTGCTCATGCCCAGGACTGGGGTTCAGATCTCAGCAACCTCAGGGAAGCTAACAACTGTCTATAATTCTAGTTCTACAGGATCTGATGCCCTCTTCTGGCCTCTGAAGGCACTGCATGTACAGGGTACACTTACATATATGCAGAGAAAACATTCATACACATAAAATAAAAATAAATAAATTGGGACTGGCAAGATGGTTCAGTGGTTAAGAACACTTGTTGTTCTTGCAGAAGACCCAGGTTCAAATCCCAGCACCCACATGGCTAAGAACTGTCCATAACTCCAGTTCCAGGGGATCCGATGGTCTCTCCTGTCTTCCTTGGGCATTGCACGACACAGGTGCACTTATCTACATGCAGGCAATATATGCATACGCATAAAAGAAAAATAATAAATAAATATTTTTAAATGAGTCAATTTACAAAACCACTTGTAACTCTAGTTCCAGGGGATCTGGTGCTGTCTTCTGACTTCTGTGGGCATTGTACAGCACAGGTGAACTTACATACATGTAGGTAACACAGTCATATACATAAAAAATGTATAAAACTTAACAAAAAATTAAATGAAAATAAAATAATCTTTAGGAAATAATAAAACCTCATCAAATAGCCCATTCCTCACCCACTGGGCCTCCCCTCCCCATAGGGGCACAATCTCCCTCTGCACGTCTCACTGCCCCCAAACAGCAGGAAGCAGCCCAGGGACTCACAGCTCTCCTTGTCCTCTTCCTTCAAGCTGCCCAGGAATCTGCTCTTGTCTTCCTTCCCATCAGCCTGGAGCCTGTCTATGGGAGAGAGGGAAGGAAATGCAGAGTCCTCAGAGGTTAAACAAGGATAACTCAGGTTCTAGCACCACACAGTGAGGCACTGATTTCAGAGTCTGGGGAGGTGGGGGCTGGAACTCCTCGTGTATCCTCAGTGTCCAAACATGCAGAGCTGCCCTGGGCTGCCCTCAGTGGCTCTCCGGTGAAGCTCCACCCAGAAATGCAGTGGGAGCCACAGACATGAACGTCTATTAAATTTTCAGTGGTCATTTTACAAGAGTAAAAGACAAGTAGGGCACGGTGGCACTCAGGAAGCTGAGGGGAAGGATGATGACAAGTTTTGGCGCAGATAATACTACATAGTGAGTTCAAGGAAAGCCTGGGCTACAAACACCCAGACCATGTTTTAAAAAGAAAAGAGAAAGAAAACGTTAATTTTAATGATGTATTTTTAAAAATACTTCTATTTCATCATGTAAAATAAAAACTTAATGGAAGCCGGGCACAGTGCAGTGCTGGGTCCCTGTAGTCCAAGCTACTAGCAGGCTGATATTTGAAGGTCATTTGAACTCACCAGTAAGAGACCACACTGGGTTCCATGATCTGATTGTCTCACAAATAAATTATTGCTATATTTTTTCAAAGATTTATTATTTCCAATTATGTATATTTGTATGTGTCACTGTGGATATCTGAAGGTGTTGGCAGAGGCCAGAGGTTATTGAGACCACAGGTGTTGTGAGCTGCCCACCAGGAGTGTTGGGAACTGAAATCTGGTCCTCTGCAAGAGCAATGCCCACTCTTAACTGCCGAACCATCTCTCCAGCCCCTAGCTTTTGCTTTTATTGCTGTATTTTACATTTTATCCTCATTCTAAGTCTTGTGGAGCCAGTGCACATTCCTCAAGTACAATAGCTGTGAATGCTACATTATGGTGCCCACTGGCTGGTGTGGTTATCAGCTACCAAAACTCACTCACAACCTGACAAAGCAAAAATGTTTATATATAAGGTGCTCTCTGGGGTTGGGGATGTGCTCAGTTGGTAGATGTTTGCCTTGCAATCACAAAGCCCCGAGTTCCATCCCCAGAACCACATAAAACCCATAAAACCCTGTTACAACATACACGGAGAGATGATTTGAGGTGCTCAGTGGACAGCCTGGCGTTGGAGGGGTTCAGGGGTCACCGTTGGCACCTGGGCCTTAAGACAGTGCTGTTGGTTGATAGAATTCCCAGGGAGTAAACAGTCCTTCCTTACCTTTGAACTCCTTCAGGATTTCCATGATGGAAACGTGTCTTGATTTGCCTTTGCTTATGTTTTTTGCCAGGTCCCGAGGAGCTGAGGTTGGGTTGATGAACTGAAGTTTCTCACGCCTGTGAAGACATCGTGAACTGGGTAGTAGTTCAGGGGATGCAGGGAGGGAGGGCTAGTGATGCAGGTGTGTGGATTCAAGGCAGAGAGAGAACAGTGTGGGGCTAGAGAGGTGGGTGCTATGAGACCAGGACTAGGGGTGGAGGGTGAGTGAGGGGGCAGGAGGAGATGTGGAGATGAGGACGGGAGGAGGCAGAGCAGGGAATGGGGAGGGGGCAGGGAGATGGAGTAGGAAACAGGATCCACCCAGGGGTTCTAGAGGGGCACACAGGGGGTGCCAGGAGGGAGGAGACTATGCTGAAGAGCTGGGGATGTGGACTACACCCACTCCACACCTACTGCCCTGTTGCTACTGTGCTCAGCTTACCTTCCCCACCTGCAGCCTAAAGATTTCGCAGCCAAGATAGAGTGTGGGGAGGATGGAGTGTCTGCATGTGTGCTGAACCTGGGTGTGAGTGAAGCAGAAAGCATGGAGCCCTGGGACGCCCATCATATCTGCTCATGGTGACTTTGATGTCCTGGAAGAGAAAGAGAACACAGCCTCAGAGCTGCCTGAGCCACAGGCACCAAGATGGGGTTCAGACCCTGCTGAGTGGGTGAGAAAACCCCAGTTTCTCTTTCTCCATCTATCCTCTCACCCTCGAGAGCTGTTACAAAAGCACATTTGCCACTAGATAAGACAGTGGTTATAGTCAAGAGGAACTGTGTGAGGAGAGAGGAGTCATTCTGAAGATGAGCTTTGCCTCTGAGACACAGCCAGAGAGCTCTACTGGCAGATCAGGGGGAGGGCAGGGTGGTTTTCATGACACATCTTTAAAGAAAGAGACATGGACTGGCAAAGTGGTTCATTGGGTAAATGGGTCAAAGACACCTCCCGGCAAACCTGAGGATAAATTTGATTCCTAGGACTCTCATGGTCGATGGAAAGAACAGATTCTTTCAAGTTGCCCTCTAAGTTCTGCAGAAGAGCCATGGCTGGTATACACACACACACACACACACACACACACACACACACACACACACAGACTCATCCTCACACATACAAGCACACTCATTGATGAACGTAAAATAAATAAAAATCTGAAAGAAAAGGATTAAATGGATGGCTCAGGAGTTCAGAGCACCGGCTGCTGATCCAGAGGACCTGGGTTCAGTTCCTAGCATCAATGTGGTGGCTAACAGCCGCCCTTAACTCCATTTCAAAGAATCAAACACACAGGTGCACTTACAGGCAGGAAACACACATACAGATAAAAAAATAAAAATAAATAAAATTTAAATATGAAAGAAAAAAGAAATGAATGAATGAAAGGAGAGAGAAAGAGAGAGAGAGAGAGAGAGAGAGAGAGAGAGAGAGAGAGAGAGAGAGAGAGAGAGAAGCCCAGTGACACTCTTGTAATCCTAGCACCTGGGGCGTGGAGGCAGAAGCTTCAGGAGCTCCAGGCCAGTCTGAAATACAATGAAGGTTTGAGGCCAGCCTTGGCTACACGAAACCCTGTCTCAAAAACAAAAACAAACAGAACAGAAAACAAAGAAACTCTGGAGAATAGACAGAGTACAGGGGGGAGGACATGAGCCAGGCCGTGTCAGCTGCACCTTCGCTGTTCAATCCAGGGGAAACTGGACAGCCCCATGCAGGAGCAAACACTTCAAACGTGGTGGTATGATGAAGGGACACAGTGGTCTGGGCCCTCCTCCCACATCAACAGCAGTTAAGAAAATGCCTCACAGACATGGCCACAGGTCAACCTGATCTGGGAAATTCTTTGGTTGAGGTTCTCTCTTCCCAGGTTCCTCTAGCTTGTGTCAAGTTGACAGA
Source organism: Nannospalax galili (assembly GCF_000622305.1). NCBI lineage: Eukaryota > Metazoa > Chordata > Mammalia > Rodentia > Spalacidae > Nannospalax > Nannospalax galili. The sequence goes on from NW_008333122.1 coordinate 224,484, forward strand.
AACTGACCAACACAGTGGTGCATGTCTTTAATCCCTGCAGTCTAGAGGTAGAGGCAGGCAGATCTCTGTGAGTTCAAGGCCAGCCTGGTCTATAAGGCAAGTTTAAAACATGAGGATCAGAAGTCAGGGTTGGAGCTGGACAAACAGCTCAGTGATTAGGAGTTTCATGTTCATCAATGAAGACCAGAGTTTTCCCAGCACCCAGTTCACAAGCTAGGCATGGTCATGAATATGTCTCAACCCACCGCTGTGGGGTGTGGGGACAGCAAGATGGCTGGGGCTTGCTGGCTACCTGCGTGGCCTTCAAAATGCCAGATCCAGGTTCAGGGAGGGACCCTGGTTCAAAGAGCAAAGCAGAACGTGATAGAGGGGGCATCTGAGAGCTTCCTCTGGCTGTAGGCAAGCACCACTCAGACAGGGGCACATACACCATACGCACATCAAACACACATCCACACAAATGTATATCATACATATGCTTATACACCACACACATCAAACACACATACACAAATGTAAAATACATGTGCACATATACCTTATACACTTATGCATATAACACAAACATATAGCATATACATGTAACACACAGACAAACACATAATACACTCATACATACACTCATATACACACACACACATTCCTTCATACACTAGAATTAGAAAAGCACTTTTTTTTTTTAGCAGTTTAAAAAAAAACATAAAAACAAAGATAAGTTGAAAGTTGTCCTCAGCTACATAACAAGATCCAGGTCAGCCTTGGCTACAAGAAATCCTGTCTTAGTGAGCAAAATAAAACAATGAAATTCTAAATTGTATGTGTGTCTCTTTTCTTATTATTTATTTATTTATTTATTTATTTATTTATTTATCTATTTGGGACTTTTGAGACTGGGATCTCCCTGTGTAGTCCAGGCTGGCCGTGATCTCCAGCTGACCTCTGGCAATCCTCCTACTTTCTGAATGTTGGGTCATAGGTGCTGAGTGCTAGGTCACCATGCCAAGCTTTGTTTGAGACAGGGTCTCCATCTTTGCCCATGCCGGCCTCTAGGAGCGTAAACTAGCAGCAATCCTCCTGCCTCTGTACCCTTGATTACAGCACACACCACCATGAGCGGCTTTAGCTGGACGCTAGAGGTCAGATCCAGGCAATCAATCTCAGGCCTCTGCCAGGTCGCCCACACTCTGTCCTGACACTGGTGGGTAGTACCTGTCTGCTCCCAAGGGACTCACCTGCAGCAGCTGTCTGAGGGGCATTTGCTGCTTGGCCTGCAGGGACTCAGTGAGCTTCCGGAGGAACTTCAGCTGTGCCTGTGCCCCAGTGAGAAATCTTTTCATCTGCTTGGCTCCCTCCTGCTACAGCCAGCCCAGCCTGGCCAGGAGGAAGCTCTCCTCCTCCAGGCTCTGTCTCAGGCACTTGAATTCTTCCAGGATCCTTAGTCTCTCTAGATGCACCTGGGTCTGGGGACAAGGAGAAGGACCCAAAGATGAAACCCAGACTTCTACGACCTTCCAGAACATTCCCTTCTTAAGTGTGCTCAGAGCTTATCCTGAACAGCAGTGCAGGCAGTGGGCTCGGGGAACAGGGAAGGACAGCCTCCTTCAGAGACTTCCTGTGTTCTCGGGTGCAGGATGGATGGTGTATCATTACCTTCAAGGACCCGTGTGTGTGTGTACATGTATGTATATGCGTAGGTATATGTATGTGTATACACATGTGTGTATTAGTATATATGTGTATATGTTTAGCTGTTATGTATGTGAATATGTGTGCACTGGTTTGTATTTTTGCATGCGTATATGTATGTGTGCATGTATATGTGCATGTCTGTGTATGTTTCTGTATATAAGTATGTATATGAGTGTATAGTTTGTGTAGATTTGTAGGCTTTTGTGTATGTGTGTAAATCTGCATTTGTATGTGCATGTCTGTGTGTATGTATATGTATGTAGGTATGTATATTTCTGTGTATCTCTATAGGAGTGCACTATTTCAGATTCTAAAGTGTGTGTTTTCCTTACACCGCCTGTGCTGTGGGAGGGGCAGAACTGCACCCCACTCTGCTGCTCACCCACAGGCAGGTCAGTGCGTCCCAGGAGCACAGGACACACCAACATGCTGCTCCTCCTGTCGGGCCTGCATTCTGGCCCCTGTGTCAGCAGGATTTGGTCCTGGCTCAGTGTAACAGGGGACTCTGGGAGCTTAAACAGAGGTGACTCTGCTTCAGGGGCAGGAGATGGAGTGATTCTTACCCTGAAGACTCGGATCATGCTTTCTCCCCAAGATGTCTCTTCTAGTATTTTCTTCTCCTTCTGCCCCAAGATGTCCACCTGAGACTGAATCTTCCCCTGTGGGGAGATGGGGCAGAGGGCAGGATCCCCCCCTCAGGGGATGCAGGGATGATCTGTCTGGGTTGTCATATTATTATCAATATCCCCTCTTGTTCTCATGCTGGAGACCAGAGGTGATAGTAATGAAGAAATCTGGAAGTTTCCTGAGCTAAGACAAGAGCGTTGTGATAATGACTGTGACCCTCAGGACGGTGCTTTGGTGTTAATGCACACTTGCTCTCATCTGTCCAATCCAAATATTTGGGAGACAGTTTTTGGCTGCCCCAGGGATAGGCAAGGCAAGGCTCAGCCTGGAGATGCAGCTCAGTGGCCCAGCACCGGCTGCCCAGATGTCCCAGGCTCTGCTGTTCATCCTTAGCACCATGGCAGTGACTGGCTGGGACACTTAAAATGGCAGGGACATTCTCTCCTGCCCTGATGGCTGACTGGCATTTCCCAGAGCCCAGCTGCTGGAGCCCCTGGGCCTGGGTACAAACTGCCCACTCAGGAGCAGGAAGTGGGGCATGGGTGCCAACCCAGTGGAGCAGACAGCAGGTCCCATGACCCCAGGGAGCTCTTCTCTGTTGGGAGGGCAGAGGAGGGTCCAGGGCCTACATGGTAGTCCCGAGCAGCCTCTTCTATCAGGCTGACATTGTGACATCTGTGGTTCTTGGAATCTCGACACACCAAACAGAGAAGCTCCCCGTCCTCCTCACAGAAGTAATGGAGCTTCTCCCTGTGCCTCGGACACCTCAGCTCTGCCTCTTCCGCTTCCATAACTTGGATTTTCTCGATGAGACTGGCCAGCAGCTTGTTGGGCCTGAACGTGCTCCTGTTCACGGAAGCCTTGCAGAGGGGACACGGGAGGCTGTCGGCAGCGCCCTGCACCTGACTGATACATGTCAAGCAGAAATTGTGTCCACAGTCGATGATGACAGGCTCCTGCAAGATGTCTATGCAGATGGGGCAGGTCACCTCCTCCCGCAGCTCGCTGGCCATGCTGAGCAATGGAGCTGCTCTGAACAAAAGCTTCGCGGTCTGTGGGGGACACTGGTGCTGAGAAAGAAGGAAACAGGAAGCAGAGATCACAGGTTCTGTCAGTCAGAGGGCCAGGGAAGGAAATGACAAGGGGTGGGGGAGCAAATGAATAACAGGAAAGAATAAAAAGTCAATTGTAGGGAGCAGAGAAAAACACAGTCCTGCGGGACCTCTGGAGAACAGGCTATGAGCACACGTGATTATGAGGGCAGGAAGGTTCCGGAAACTTGAACTAACCAAACATAACTTTCATGGCAGTTGTGAAACCGAAAGCACCTGCATGTAGGGTGGAGCATTGACTGGAACTCCAGGGCGGGTCTTGGCGCTGGTGGATTCAACACAGAATACAGCTGCACAGACGCTGGTGTGGAGGCAGATCAAGGCACCCAGTGCCCTGGACCTCAGTCTTGGTAAGGAAAGAGCATTCTAGCACAGGCCACACGTTCTGTTATGCTCAGCTAGTTTCCTTCTTAGCAAACCAGTTCTCTGCTAACAAGCACGTCAGGAATCCTGGAGGAAGCGTCCCCATTGCTGTACTGAGCTGTGGTCTTTGCTTTCGTGTCAGCCAGGGCAATAAACACACAGTGGGACTCTTGTGAGAAAGACCTGGGTGGGCACCGGAAGTCTACAGGAAGCAGTTTTATCCAGGCTGCAGCCTGGTCCAGCAGGCTCAAGCCTCAATATCTAGACCCCAATTAAGGGGAGTCAACACATTTTATAGGATTACATATCTATAAGCGTTATACATATTCAAAAGCATTACAGTAAGTTTCCTTTTCTTTACTTGTGGTCATTTGTTAGAAAAGGGCTTGGAAGGTTCCCAAGATTTCAACAATCCTCAAAACAACTTCAATGTCTCTCTAAAAACAAGGACAGGAAGTTGCTGCTAAGTGGCTTTTTCTTAGCACAGCTTGGCCTAGAGGTGTAAGGTCCCCACACTCGGGTAGATTTCAAAGTGTTATCATAACAACCCTTTTCTTTTTTTATATTTTATTTATTATTTTGATTTTATGTATGTGCATGTTGCCTGCATGTATGTAAGTGCACCCGTGTTGTGCAATGGCCATAGAGGTCAGAAGAGGGTGTCGGATGCCCTGGAACTGGAGTTAGGAACAGTTATTAACTGCCATGTGGGTGCTGGGATTCGAACCCAGGTCTTCTGCAAGAACATTCAGTGTTCTTAACCACTGAGCCATCTCTCCAGCCCCATAACAACCCTTTTCTAAAACCACAGTTCTAGTTCTTCCCTCCAGTATGGTAGGAGGTGGTTTCCACAGCTAGCTAACTGTATCAGTGTTCTAACCACAAACTTGTCAACTGCCCTTTGTTGGCAGAGAGACAGAGAGAAAACAAGGATTAAAATCCATATTTTCCTTAAATATTCCAACAGGCTCTACATCAGCACAAGACCTCAGGGCCTCTGTTTCCTCTGCAGACAGCCTCCTGGTACCCGCTTGAGATTCTAATGAGATGTGCTTTTCCTTCATGCTGTCCCAGACTCTCTGAGCCTCTGTGGCACGGTAGTAGCACAACCAAACCAAAAATTATAGTCTCCCCTAGACTGCAAACATGTCTGCAGGAGGAATTTCCTTTTGTGGTCTTAGGGCACTAAGCACCTGTGCTGGGAATCACGTGGGCTGTAAAGCCATCATGCTGCAGGAATGCGGAGTGGGGAGACCTATGAAGACTGTGAAGGGATCAACTCGGGTCTGAAGTTCTTTGGGAGGAAGCCCCACTGGAGTCTGCCAGCCTGAGTAAATTTGCGAATGAATAAACTTTAGATAAGTGTCCAGAGCCAGACTTTTCAGCAGAACTGTGTTGATTCAGCAAGGTGGCAACTACCCTTCCATGGGAATGAAAAGATGCGGGGGAGGGGGCTGTTTGTAGGTTATATAGAGTTAGGAAATAGATATTGTGTCCCAAGGGGCCTGGTTCCTACGAGGGGTGGGGCCTATTGCAGAAAATTGACTGCAGAGAGTTACCATCAGAGGGAGGGGCTTTGGGGGGAATCTTGGACAGAAGTGGGACTGCGCATGCAGGAAAATATTGGCCTGGGTGTCTCGCCCACGTAGACTTGAGAGGGGGCATTTACCGACCTGGAGTGAGACTGTGGGCCCATGAGGAAGCTAATGGAGACTGTGTGTGGGGTGCGGAAGTGATCTGGAATAGTGGGCCGCTGAGCCGCAGAGTGGAAAGGGGAACCCGATGTCCACCCTTTGTGAAGTGCTGGGTGTTCGCTTCTGTAAGTTCCTCTATTTCCCCTACTCAGGATATAAACTATGAAAAATTCAGATAAAGATGTGTTAAGTAGTTTGTCTAACAGGGCCAGGAGCAAGGGACCCTGTGGGTTTTGGGAAGCAGTGCCATTCCTGCCGTAGCGGTGGTGGTGGCAGTGGTGGCCAGTCAGCTGGGTGCAGATTCCCAAATCCAGGAGGAGCTGGCAGGAACCTAGAACAGAGGGCAATGAAACCCCACACGCTTAATAGGATTAGCGATAGTCACATGGGTTATACAACAGATTATAAAACCTGTGACTAAAAAGGAACCAGCCACATAGAAACGTGGGCCACAGCTGTGCTGTGAATGTGGGGAAACAGCCCAATTTTGGATATATGAAGATTTTTTAAAGGGTATAAAACAACTAGAAAAACTATTACAGACCATGGACACAAGCAGAGAACCCAGAGAGGGGATGTGGCCACTTTGCATAATAAAAGATGTGCCCAAAGCAGGGAAAGTTGAAAAGACTAAGGAGGTACTGGCAGACCCAGTTGCAGAGCTTGAGAGAGAATAAAAATAGGACATTTTAACTTGTGAAAAGTCCAAGGACTGAGAGGAAAAGACAGATAATAGTAAAAAAGGAGATGACCTAAAAATAAAAGTAGCTAAACTTGCCCCTCAGACTCAACCTTTGATACAAAAGGAAAAACAGCTAACAGTGCTGTAGCTAGGAAATACTCCACAGTGGAGCTGTTAGAACTAGGAAAAACTTACAAGCAATCAAAGAGCCCCTCACCACATGGCTCGTGAGGGTATGGGACATGGGAGCAAATAACATCAGTCTAAGTCCTTCAGAAGTTTCATGGCTGAGTTATATAACCACCCATCCATCCTTGCAATTCTAGGCTGTTCAACCTAGGCCAGTGCAAGGGTGAGCAGTCCTTAAGGGATGGCTGGTGGAAGGCATTAAAGATACATGGTCATCACCAAGGGGAACTCCCACAATTAACAGAGGCTGGAGGGCTATAAAGGAGGGACAGACATTACTGAGAGAACTAGGTATGAAAAAATCAATATATGATGCCCAGTTCACTGGGCCAGATAAGACTGTTTACCAGAGATATGAAGGAAAGCTTAATTCAACTGAGACCTCAAGAATAGTATGGGGCTTTAATGGTTTTGCTAAGCCCTTCAGTAGTATAGGATCTTTGTAAAGTGAGAGAGGATTTAGCAGATCTAAGTGACCCTGACTCACATGTAAAATGTGTCTGTAGAATAACAGAACTCACTACAAGAGATATAAAAAAGACCAGACAGAAGAAATGGTCCATTTGGGTTACTCAAAGACAAATGTGGCAAGACTTATGTCCAGCCCAAATTCCCAAAGAAAATATTGATAGAAAACCAAATTCGGTACTAAGGAGTTTCTGGAAGGCTTTAAAACCAGAAGAATAGTTTACAAAAGGCATTTAAAGGATAAAATCTGTTCCAGGGGTAGTTAAGAACCCCCAAAGATTAAATGAGGTGCAGTTCTCTTCTGATAAAGGCTATACTAGAGGTGGAGGCAGTTTTTCCCACCAAGTCCTTCCCCAGCAGCCAGGTATGGTTAATGGAGAGATGACCAATATGGCTACAGTCACGAGGCAGACCCAGGCCCTGCCTGACTCAGGGAACAAACAGGTGCAGCAGGGACAGAAGACACCCCCTGTCTCCTTAGCCCAGTGCAGGGTCAGGCGACTGGAGCCAACACCTGTAAGTGTATCAAGAATAAAAGAATACAAAAAGACTCCATGTAAAATCCCCCAAGTGTGAAATGACTCCAAAGGGATAACTAAAGATAGTGAAGAACTAACCAAATTAATGCCTCTTACCCATGCTATGGTACCTAACAAGGATCTATGGAGAAAACAGTTAATAAGAATGGATAAAACCTTTTCATGCTGTGTTAGACCTTGTCTGATTGACTTAATATATGATGTTAACCTTCGAGTGTTTTACAGATGTGAATCCCATTTGAAAGACACCTGAAGAAGAAAAGGCCAGCTATAGCTGTGAGATTCTTGGGAGTTTTATGGTCAGGTAAGATAAAAACAGAGGCTCCCAAACTGTACAACTGTTAAGAAAATCTACAGTGCCAGGGGTGGGTTGCCCCCCTATGAGCTGTTGGTCATAGAGAGATCCTAGAGGTCCTCAAATTCACCAAGGCTATTGCCACTAATGTCGGTTCTACACTAGAAAGGTCAGTAAGGCCACATTGCTGAAGACACTGCATGATGTGAGCACGGGAGGAAAAGAAGAGATGGAGCTGAGACTAAGCCCAAAACTCCACGCCACTGGATGGATAACGTTCATAGTACCAGAAGGCACTATGCAGATGGTTGGGGAAGAAAAGATCCCCTATGATTCTACTCAACAATGGACCCCACATGCTGCAAACTATGGACATGCCAAGCAATGCCTACAAGTGCAATAATGGCTTGACGAACACACATACAACTGACAAATTTCTAATTTGAAAAGGACCACTCCTAGAGGTGGAATGCACATCTGGTGCTATAGACCAGGCCAACCCCCTGTGTTGAGAAAGGCTACAGGCCCCAGCAGGGAAGCCATTACAAGTATACTGCTTAATGAATATGGTACACCTACTGGGATCTCCTCTAGGCATTTGTATTTACATCCATGTTTGTTTAGATGTGTCTACTTCCTTCCATTTGTCTTTAGAGTAGAAGAAACACCACTGAGATAGGTCAGTGGCCACATCTTGAAGATGAATGATGGGGAGGCCCTAGAGATCAATACCTCACTAGGATACAAGAGAGATCACCCTACATCTGTCACCCCCTCCGAGGCTCAGGGACCTTAGAGGAAGATTGGCAGAGAGATTGTAAGAGCAGAGGAAAGGGGTGGAGTCTACCCCAAGGAGCCTGGCTCCTCCCAGGGGTGGGTCTTGCTGTGGAGAATTGACTGCGGAGAGTTAGCCGAGGAGGGAGCAGCTTTTGGTGGCACCTTGGACAGAAGCAACGCAGCAGTGTGCAGGAAAAGAATGGCCCCAGTTTCTCACCTGCGTGGAGGCAAGAGGGGGCATTTACCAACCTGGGGTGAGACCACAGGCCCACGAGGCATGGAGGAAAGCTAATGGAGACTGTGGGTGGGGTGTGGAAGTGATCTGGAATGGCAGGCTGCTGAGCCACAGAGTGGAACAGGGCGCCAGGTGCCCACCTTTTGTGAAGTGCTGGGTGTTTGCCTTTGTAAGTTCCTCTATTTCCCCCTACCCAGGATATAAACTATGAAAAATTCAAATAAAGATGTGTTAAGTGGTTTTTCTAATAGGGCCAGGATCCCAAGACCCTAAGAGAACTCAGGTAACAAATAAATACATGGCCCCTTCTTCCCTGGAGCTGCTTGCTTGAGCAAAACAATGAAGTTTCAGCTCAGATGTGGCTCTTTGACAACGGTGCAGCAAGGACAGCAGAGAGACATCCTGGCAGGATGTGTGGGTTGACCGGCTTTTTCCAGCTGTGGTACTTCATCATCCCAGCCCCTGAAAACATGCAAAACGGAATGGGGGCATGCTTTTCCTTTAACTGGGAATGGGTTGTCAGCAGGCCTGCAGCAGGAACATAGCCTTGATTTGGTCTCAGGTAGTGGCGTGAGCAGTCATGGGACCTCTTTAGTCAGGAGATTCTGGAAGACTCTTTGGAGACAACAGTTAATTAAGCATAGTACAAGGAGGGGATGGGAAGATGGGCTTTCCAGTCTAGTCCTCATTCAGGTGTTGATAGGCCTTAGGTTGGACACGTTTGCTTGCGGTTCCAGGGGAATTTTCAGTTTTTAGCAGGAAAGTAACTAGTCATTTTCTTTTGAAGTTTTTACACTAAAGCTTTTTGGCCAGTTTTTACCTCTTATATTTAAGATTCTCCCCTCTGAAGAGGTAACCCTAACTGCCATTAGAGAATTTGGGTGCTAATCATTCTGGCTTATTCCATGCTGAATAGAGGTATACAGTGTGGCAACTGGGGTACCCCCTCAGTGGGTCTATCAAAAGTCCCCAAAAGTGTACCGCTGTTAGCTATAGAGAGAAAAGGATGTCCTTGACAGGTGCCTGGGAGGACATGTGAAGGAGAAGTAAAGGCAAGAGTACTTAGGTACAAGTTCTGTGCAGGGGACTAGGGGAGTCAGAACATGGTGAATTTTAATTGACTAAATCAAAGTGGATTAGAGTTTCTTGTTGAGGGCTTCTAAGAGTCTCCATTTACTGGTTTTTTCTTCTTTTTCTTTTGGCTGTCATGGCTGGACTCAGGATCTGCCTTTCAGGGACTTTGATAGCTGTTGGAGTGGCTAGAGTCACAGTGAGCGTTCCCTTCCAAATGGCTTCTAGACAGGGAAAGAGAGGACATTTAGTCATAATTTAGTGTTTAGATAAGAATGATATCAGGCTTGACTTTTTTGGCTGTAGGTGGGTATGCCGAAGTAGGCCAAGGTCTGAAGTCTTATATCTGCATAGTATTTCTTATCATAGAGAAAATCTAGTGGAGAATTTCCTAAATAATATTTCATATGTTCTTTTAAGCCTAATGCCCAGTAAGTACAATTTCTCAGACTCTAAAGGAAATATACTGATTATTTTTATTTTTTGGTTATACTTTTCTTTTGGGTGTTTAAGACCATACAGTTGACCCAAATTAACCAAATTGTTTTGTTTTTCTCACAGTCAGGTGAGGCCCTGATCCTCAGGGTACTTGGGCTCTTGGGGGGCCCCTGAGTCCTTTGATTTTCCTTTTACCTGTTTTATCTATGTGACAATAAGCCAGAAGGCCCTGCTTGACGATGGCTTCACTCAGAAGCACGGAGGAAACTTTCCTCTGTACTACCCCTCTTTGTAAAGTGGACACTGGTGGCAATTTTTTTTTTTTTTTTCAGACAGCGTCTCATAGAGCTCAGGTTAGCTTTTGTCTTACTTTTCTGTTGCTGTGAAACAACACTGTGACCAAGGGAACTTACACAAGGAAGAGTTCATTTGACCTTAAGGTTCCAGGGAAATCAGAGTCCCTTATGGTGGGGAGGCATGGTGGTGGGAGGTGGCTGGTACAGGAGCAGAGGCTAAGCTCTCACATCTTCAAGCAGAAATAGGAAGCAGAGCGGGACTAGGGACCTGGCAAGCCTTAAGATCTCTCTAAGCCTGACCCCAGTGACGCCCTTTCTACAGCAAGGACACACCACCTGTCCATGATCTCCCAAAACAGCGCCACCAACTGGGGACAAAGTGTTGAAATACTTGGAACCTATGTGGGACATCCTCATTCAAACCACCACAGCCTTGAACTCTCTATGCAGCAAATGATGACCTTGAACTCCTTGCTTCCTGACCCACCCCCAATGTGCTGGGACTGCAGACATGGGCTTCCCTGTCTGGCTGTGTGCCTGGCAATTTTGTGGATTCAGCTCCCCGTGGAGCTGAATCGCTCTTCCTGCACCTTCACCTTGTCCTGGTGGAGCACCAGCAGCACTTCCTTCATTCCGAAGAGTGAGCTCATCATTGGTGTCACCCTAAGTATGGAGACTGCTGGGAGCCAAGCACTAGAAATGTCACTCCTCCCAGGCGCTCTGTTTGCTTCAAGGTCGAGCTACAGCAGATAAACATTTGTGTGAATTTGTATAGCTCAGACTCGTCCTCAGCTGCCAGGACCACAGGCAGAATTCATACCAGTTTTTATTGAATGGTAACAAATTCACCAGTTTCAGCTATTTCTACAACAGCAATTAGCCATGAAATCTGCCTAACTGGGGAGTTTGCCCAAAGCAAACTTTATTCCAGTCTTTTCAAATGTGTTCATTTTCTTATTTTTATTTTGTGTGTATGAATGTTTTGGCTGCATGTATGTAAGTGTACCACATGCATACAATGCTGGCAGAGGCCAGAAGAGGGTGTCAGATCTCCTGGAGCTGGAGTTACGGATGGCTAGTATCCATCCTGTGGTGCCAGGAAGAAACCCAGGTCATCTGCAAGAGCCGCCAGTGCTCTTAACCACTGGGTTTTATATCAATATGCATATTATGGGTTACAGAAGGACCACAAGTTAGAGAGGCTGCAGCAGAATTCACAAAGTTTCAGAGCTAAGAAAGAGCCAGACCTCTGCCAGGAGGAAACAGCTGCTGGATTTGCTGCCGGGGCTCCTGGAGTCGGGACTGAGGATGAAGATGCAGAATTGAGCTAGTAGGTAGAAGAGTGAACCAGAACTGAGCAGGACACAGGCCTGGAGCAGGAAATGGCAGATCAGGTCCAGGTCCATGCGAGGCATCAGGGGGATGGGCAGTCAGTGGAGTCGGCGGCATCAACTGTAAGATCCCAAGGTACATAGAGGAATCCCCAGTCCTTGTGCACACACTGGGTATCAGATGCTAGGTTGGTGTGGGGCCATGCAACGGCAGTGCTGGGTGCCCATCAGCTTTAAGAGTCCAAGCAAGGGCATTACCCCCTTTCCTGGATCTGCTGTTCTTATCTGTCCCTAGATAATTTCTTGTGCCTGGCTTCCCTGGCATGCTTTTAATACACCCATGGGCCCCACACTTTGGATTCTCCTCAATAAGCATACAGGGTGGTCCCCTTTCTATTTCTAGGAATAAGTTGTTTGCCAGTCTGTACTGGATGGGTGATGTCACAGATGGCGCAGTTTTGGGGTGACCCAGGGCCGTTGTCTTTCTCCCTCAAAAGTCTTTTTGAGACAGATCTGCCTGTAGCCCAAGCTGGTCTGGGATTCGCTCTGTAGACCAAGCTGGCCTTGAACAGAGATCTGCCTGCCTCTGCCTCTCGAGTGCTGGGATTAAAGGCGTGCGCCACCACCTGGTGCCTGTGCTGCTCTCCGTCACGTCTTCCCTTACTCTCTGAATACCTGGAATCGGGCAGATCTGGAGTTCCTGAGCCTAGTTGGTGTGTGCTGGTACAGGCCTTGTCCTCCAGGCTGTCTGAGCTGGGATGGGGCTAGGCTGACCAAGCAAATCAACCACTAACAGTATGTATGTGCTAAACCGTTGATCACATGTATGTATAGACTCTTTGTACAATGTAGAATGCAGATGTGGCTTTATAAATCATTAAATATTTATTCTGCACACACACACACACACACACAGAGAGAGAGAGAGAGAGAGAGAGAGAGAGAGAGACCCATAAGACCCCACTGTCACCAGTGCTGACATGACTCAGAAATGAGGATTTGAAACTTTTTCTTTATCCCAGTAAAGATAAATTCAAAGAACTGACTTTTAAGTTGTCTTTTTTTTTTTTTGGTTTGGTTTTTTGAGACAGAGGTTTCATCTGGCTGCCCAGGTTGACCTTGAACTTGTGGACTTAGTTAATCCTTCTCTCTCAGCCTATTTTGTTAGCTAGAACCACAGCCTGACAGCGCAGACCTAGACAAAGTTAAAGTATTTTCTCTTTGCTGTGTAACCTGCCAACTACCCAGACAGATTCATTTGTCTCACCGTCTGCCCATGAGACAGTCTCTCATTTTGTCTAATGTAATTATGTTTTAAAATGATACGCAATGTTCACAGGATAATAAAATCTAATAATAGAAAAGGATTCCATGTCCAGGAAGGACAAGCATCCCTCCCTGCGGCCTGTCTTCCCTCTGCCTAGAGGTGACTGCCCCACTGCCCCGTAGGGTTGGTGCATCCTCCTTCCGCAGGGTCGTGCAGTGCTGGAGAGGGAAGCAGCTCAGTGGGTAGAGGCCTGTCTAGTACACATGAAGCTCTGGGTGCAATCCCCAGTACTGCACAGCTGGGCTTGGTGACACACATCTGTAACCCCAGCACTCCAGGTGTGGGCTACAGATACACAGTGAGTTCAAGGGTAGCTAGGGAGACAGGAGACAGAGGGGAGAGTGGGAGGGGCAGGGCTAGAAATAGAAGCAAACAAACCTTCCCTGAATGCTATTGTTCTTACTGGACTGTGCACACAGCCTGGTGCTTTTCAGATCTCAGGAAAGGATGAGGGTCAGACCTGCCCAGGCCAGGTCCAGAGCAACAGGCACTGTGGGTAGTTAGGTGCAGGAGAAAGGGGTCCTGGGCGCTGGGCGGCCCCCTGAAGCTATGCCTCAAGAGGCCACAGACTGACCTTTCTCCTGTGACTTCTTCACCAATCACCTATTGATGAGGTTTGAGCTGTTTCCAATATTGTCATGTTATAAAGTGCCACAGTGAATAACTCCATGTTTAGCCTTTGGAGAACTGGAGCCTTTCTTCTCTACCCAGTATTCAGGGAAAGGCGAGACCTCAGGCCTGTGTCAGGTGGAACTCAGGCCAAGCTTCAGCCCTACCGGCTGCAGTGCATCTCAATGTGAGAGACCTGCAGGGAAGGGAGGGAGGGAGGGAGCTTTGAGGGAACAGCCCTAGGGGATCAGGGTGATCTGGCTGAGGGTGTCTAGGAGCTGGAAAAAGGGGACCTACCCAGTGAAAGAGGCACAGGAGGTGTAGATGTGCTTGTTCGTGGTGGTGTCATAGAAGACAACCTCCCCGCAGTCACAACCCACACAGACACCCCCTTTGTCCACACGGACCTGGAGAGTCTCCTGAGTTCCACTGCCTGTGAGAGGCCAGCATTTGGACAGACAGCAATGGAGAGCCCAGAATCCACTCAGAGGCTTCTCTTGCAGAGGGCCTTGTCTGGGCACCAGTTCCGGCCACGGCCACCATGCCGCACTTTCTAAAAAAAAAAAAAAAAAAAAAAAAAGGGACTTCCTTTGAAGCTTAACCTCCCAGTTCCCGCAGCCTGAGGAGATACCAGGGGTGCCAGCCCTGAGAACTAAAGGCAGAAGCGCTGTGGGTCCGCGTTCCCGTTGGGATGGTTCTCCCGCACTGTCCTTTCATCCTGCCTCACTGTCTTTAGCTCCTGAGAAAGGATGAGGTCCAGGTGGGCTGAGGACACATCCCAGGGTCACAGGGGCTGTGCAAAGGTAAGGAAGATTGACAGGGTCAGTGTCGACGAACTCCTCCAGACACAGCCCAAGTCCCTAGCAACATCCTGTCCCCTGTCCCAGCCTTAAAGTTTGGTTTTCTGCGACCAGGTCTCCATTAGGCCACGCTGGCCTAAAATTTGCTGTTTAGCCAAAGATGAATCATGTCGTCCTGCACCTCCCACAACCTTTCTTCTTGCCCCCTTAGAATTTACCTCCTTAGAATTTACCTCCTTACCCTCTTAGACTTCACCTGCTGTGTGATGGCCGGGAGGGCCCATTGGTGGGGCGGGGCGTGTCCATGGGAGATGTCTTCTCATCCATTTCCCCCACCCCTGTTCTCCGGTCATAAACAAGGGTTGGGGTCAAGCCTGGGCCTAATTTCTAATGTGGAGTCCCTCAAACACAAGAAAGACGGGGAGGCGTGGAAGACACAGAGAGGAACATTCAGAACCTGCAGCCCCGCCCCCAGTGGGTTTGAGTGACAGTTTATCCAGGCTAGGGGAATCCCCCTCAGTCCCCCTCAGAGGCTTGAGCAGAGCTGCTCCCGTCTCTGCTGAAGTCTAGGATGGGCTCATTCTGTCTCCTCACTGTGTCTCATTTCCATCTTGGCTGCAGTTCTAATGCTCCCTTGCTGCGTGAGGGGTTTGGAGAAACGGCGGAAGGAGTTGGGGAAGGGAGAGTGCTCGGGTTCATGGGGGTGGGCTAGGGGCATGACCCGCACCAGTCTTACTCATCTCAGACTCCAGGCCTGGAAGACAGTGAAGGTAATTTGGCCTAAAACCAACTCGCTAACAGAAATATTTGGCCTGAATTTGGAACTTTCGATTCTGCCATTTTCCAGGACTCAGATAAGTACTACAGGGATAATAACGAATGGTCTGAGGTCCCTAACTCACTCCCCAACTCTCTCTGTTCTCCCTCTGGATACCAACTACTTCTATAAGCTCTTTCCTGGACTGTAACTGCCTTCTCTCTCTGTTCTACATGCACCTAGGCCTCTCAGCCCCTCCCAGGAGCCCTCTCTGACCTGGTTAGCAGGCACCCAGCAGGCACCCCTAGGTAGCTTAAGGTGGACAGGCAGAGGGTCACAGCCCTGCATGGGACGCGCCTCAGCAGGGCACCACCATCCTGCTGCCAGCCCCACCCAGCCTCCCGTTCCCCTCTGCTGAGGCAGCAAGTGTTCAGTCTCCTTACTTAAAAACTTCATCCTCTGCCTCAGTAATTTTTTTCCCTCTTTTTCTTTATCTTAGACACTTCTCCCATATCTAATCTAAGGAATGGTAAATGTTTTGAGGAAACCAAACTTCAGCTGGTTGTAGGTTTCACTGGTCTGCTCCTTCAGCTGGTGCGTGTGTGCGTGTGTGGAACATTTACTCATTTACTATCTCTAAATTGGCTTATTTTATGTGCTTAATTAGAAATCCTAGGCAATAAAATCGAAAACATCACAAATGCACAGTCTGCTTTAATTATTTATGAAATCATCTAAAAAAGCAAAAATTATAATATTGGTAATTTACAATAATAAGAATTATTCAAAAAACCCGTGAGCTAAAAGTATTCAAAATAAAAAAAAACTTTAGAAAAGGGAGAAGCTTCCACACCATATTAAAAATTCCACTTGTAAAGGCCACTTTCCTTTGGAGGCTCTTCTCATACTGGGATATATCTCACTTTTTTCTTTTCGTGTACAGTTATTTTGATTTCAACTTTCATGCTTAGGTCTACATTAAAATGTCTTTATTATACTAGCTAGTCCTAAAAATCCTAGGTGACACATCTACCATGGAGCCTCTATACCTAAGGCTCACGGGACATAGTAGACAAGGGGTAGAGAGAGTACCAACGCATGCCTCAACTCTCACCAATGAACCTCCCTCAAACAACAGAGGTGCACAAACCCAAAAGGACACAGGTGGCCAAAGCATAGAAAACGTGTCTGCAGAGTGTGGGGCCTTGGACAGGTCTCCTATATTAACCTTCACCCACCCAGGGCTCAGAGACCATTTCAGAAGAGGGGGCAGAAAGATCGTAAGAGCCAGGGGTGGAGGTGCATGACCGTATTGAAATAGAGTCTTACAGGTTCCTGAGACTTGGCTCATACGAACCTACAGCAATGGTTTGAACATACACAAGACCCATGGGAACCCAAGCAGACAAAACCCCATCAGGGAACTGTGGGAAGCGGCAGCAATCCCCAACCTTAGCTTTTGAATTATTGGCAGCTGATTACTGCTAGGTGAGGAGGAGCTGATCTTCTTAAAGTTAGTGACTCTACATAGGCTGAATAGACCTCAGTGGATGAACTTGCACTGAGGGGCATTTGGGGACACTAACTTGACCTGATAGGCCTTAACATCAATGACAGAACTCATGAAATGCAGGGGAGGTGGGGGGCTATGGGAGGGTGATGATGGAGAAGGGGAGATAAAGATGATTAAGATGTTCTGTATGAAATACACATAAATAAAAATATTTTTCCTTTTTAGTTTTTATTCATAATCATAAACTTAACTCTGAAATCCAGCTAGACTTGGAGGGGAGTAAGGAGAATATGGAACCCAAAGAACTGCATCGAGACATCGAGAGCAGAAAGATGATGGGATACTGAGAGCAGATGGGGCGGAGGGTGCTCTCCTGAGCTACAGAAGGAATGGTCTGGTGGTTAAGATGCACACAAGTCAAAAGTATTAGAGCTGTCCACAGTCGGAAATGGAGATCTTCTTGCTGGTCTTGCCATTCTTTGACCCAAAGCGCTCCATGGCTTCCACAACGCTCATGCCTTCTTTCACCCTCCCAAAGACCACGTGTTTGCCATCCAACCACTCAGTCTTGGCAGAGCAGATGAAAAACTGGGAACCGTTCGTGTTTGGTCCAGCATTTGCCATGGACAAGATACCAGGACCTGTGTGCTTCAGGATGAAGTTCTCATCCTCGAATTTCTCCCCATAGATTGACTTGCCGCCAGTGCCATTATGGCGTGTGAAGTCACCACCCTGGCACATGAATCCTGGAATAATTCTGTGAAAGGAGGAACCCTTATAACCAAATCCTTTCTCTCCAGTGCTCAGAGCACGAAAGTTTTCTGCTGTCTTTGGAACTTTGTCTGCAAACAGCTCGAAGGAGACGCGACCCAAAGGCTCGCCATCGACGGTGATGTCAAAGAACACGGTGGGGTTGACCATGGCTGACAGCAAGCGACTACAGGAGACAGCAGCGTCTGCAGAGCCATAAAAATATTTTTTTAAAGGATACTTTAAGAGGGGAGCCTTGGACTTGGTCTAGTTTTGTCTGAAGCAAAACTAAATTCCAAGATTCAGAAGCTTGGGAAAAAGACTAAGAATGAAATCAAAACATAAACTTACATAAATCTTTTTTTAACTCAGCACCCCTACACTGTCAATAAGATATCCCAAACTTGTATGCAGAATATTTTCCTAAAATTAAAATTTGTGAAGATCAGTTTTACTTCCCATTAAAGAAACATGAGCAAAAGCCTTGTTACATGCCATCTCATAGACAAATACAAACAAAATACAACAGTTCTAAAGTGTGTGAATCTGCAAGCGCTCTTCCTGCCTTCAGGGATGAGCACACAGCCCATCTGTGAAGCTGAGATAAGACATAGGTTGCTGTTACCAGGTCAGAAAATTCCTTCCTTGCTTCAATTCTTTTTATAATTTGTTCATTTGATCCCTAGTAATAATATGTATTAATTGGCATTATGACCTGTTATGCAAAAAATAAAATTGCAATAAAATACTCAAAGTTTTAATAAAAAACATCATCAGATTTATATAGCGAGATATTTAAGTATATGTTATTTAATTAAGCTATAAGATTTAATGTTATATACATAAATTTTGATTAGGATTTCCTTTCAAAACAGGCTTTAACCAAATATATATTAATTAAAATTCATTTCATTCATGTAATAGTCAAAGGTAATACAATCATTTCTTTTTCAAAATTCTTAATATGGATCTTTTAAATGTAAATTTTTAAAAGAATGTACTATATGTATAACAATGGATATCTATCTATCTATCTATCTATCTAGTCACTAAAGATCTTTGTGTTACGTTTCCTTTTCACAATGAAAAGTACAGGAGATAGAATCTTAACAAAGAGTGATGATGAAATCTTGATGGCTGATAAGTATCTTATATATAATTATGTATGTATGTACTGTCTACATGAGCTTTATTTTGAAAATACTTTACTTGGTCTCAAACTGGCTTTTAAGTCAGTTCTTATGCAAACTGGAATTAAGTTAGCCCAGTTTCTTTTTCACTTACAGTAAAACAAAAATTTTAAGGAAAAAGGTCGTAACTCCAACAGACTAAGTTAGCTTGGCCACATATCCAGTATGCCAGTTGAGGATATTAAATGAATATGATCGTTTCTGAAAAACAAATAGAGGTGAATAATTGTCTTAGATCTTTTTGAGAGAATTAACATGAGTTTTGGAGTTTGAATATTTTTCTGGTCAAAATGTTGTCTCCTTGATTCTTGTCTCAATTCTGGTTCTACAACAAGGTTCCTATTGCTTGAAGATACAAGTTAATTTTAAGAGATTATTCTTGCTCCGGTATAATTTGTCCAATGGAAAATTACTCTCCTGAGATGCTAAACTCTTTATTCAAGGATTAAGAAAGATCACTTTTCTGGGCTTTCAGATATATTTTATATATATATATATACATATATATATACACACACACACACACACACACATATATATATATGATTTTAAGACCACCACTGATTTTTAAAATCAGCAAACAGGTTTATCAAGGTCCATATCTTTGCCAAGGCTATATAAAAACATCTCTAAACATTTTAAAAGAAAATTGATCCTTTTAAAAACCTGCTTCAAGGCTTACAAAGACATCTTAAAGTTCATAGATAATCTTAATATGTTATATTTGAGATCATTATTCATATCTGCTGCTTTAAAATAACAAAAATAGCTTAACGAATATTTAAGTGCTTTTTAACAAAAATAATATCAAGCTGCTTGCTATAGTAAAACAAGACCACTAATGTGTTTTTACTTGTATTTATTACTGTTAAAAATTCAAGATAATATGCGCATGTGCATGCATGCGTGCGTGCGTGCGTGCGTGCGTGCGTGCGTGTGTGTGTGTGTGTGTGTGTGTGTGTGTTTCAAATACAGTCTCTTGGACTTTCATTTAAGATTATCTCATTAAAATAGCTCAAACTTCAGATATGCTGGTCGGTACTCATCTTCAACTAATTGACAGTCCACTACCCCCAAGTAACTAAACATTTCTCTCATTTTTTACTCCTTTTCATAGCTTATGAAATTTAATGTTTCACTTGGTATATTCCTAGATGATAAAATAATACTAATTTGGTTTAAATCAAGTTATAAATAATTATTTCCTTTCATTAATCTTTTCTTGTGTGTTATGAATATTTACTTACTCAAATCCTCAACCTCACTATATACTTAAGTACTGGTGCTCCTTGATTAAATGAGCATCTAAGGTGTCCTATATAGAACAGTTACCTAGGACAACAGAAACCTTGATTGTTCTCTACAGAGACAGCCTTCAGCAAAAAGAGGAACTGGAAACTGTGCTCCTGGTAGTCAGGCACTACAGACATAAAGAGCAGTTATTATGATAATTGCTGTTGTAGTCAGAAAACATTCAGTCTGCCCCTCTGTGTTGGATGGATGCAGACAAGCATTGGGGTTGCCGGAAGCTGCTGGAAAATGTCCGTTACGTTCCTCTGTGTTGTACAAGTGATACATTTGAAATTTATGGAATGTGTTTTGGGATGTAGGACACAGCATGCTTTCTACTGCCCATAACAAGATGGCTTGGGTCAAGAGGAGCTGGGTTTTGCCTCCCTCTACCTGACGGGCACAGTCCACAAGGGAACAGTAATTTGGGATGAGATTGGTTTGGAGTCTGACCAGCTGAATTTTTTTATAGGTATGTGATGTTATCCCTCCACCTCTTCCTTCTGAAACACTACAAAATAGAGTGTGGGAGGATGGGGAAGAAACAAGCCGGTTTTGTTTTCAGAACAGCCTTCATTTGAAACAGACCTAAGAGAATTGGTTTAAATCCTTTCCTTGGGCTATGCCTACTTGACCCTTGGTGTTTACATCCCTCCTTTCTTTGACTTAGGCCATACAAGTTCAGTTCTTTGTGGAAATCTACAAGGTTAAAGGGTCCACTCTTGCCACATTCTCTGGGCCCTTTATGTATCTAAATCCACTTGAAAGTAATATATAAATAATCTTAAATTATTCTAAGGTCAAAGTTTAGTCCAACCTCTAGTTAAATTAGTTCTTGTTAACAATTATAAGGGCTAGCTTAGGAAAAAGTTGTAGAGTCAAGGTTTACTAAAGAATGTTTGATTTTTTTATTCAAGCTTTATCTACTTACTACACAGTAATTAAAAGTACAAAACTTCTTGCATATTTGATAATGACACTTTGCGTCCTATGCTAATCCGATCAGAGGGATTTAAGGAACATTTTTTTCGCTCCTTGCCTTCCAAGATCCACTAAATCTCAGAGGACTACGGGGCATCTCAAAATGTCCTATAACTATAATGAGTCACCTGTCCTCTTTTCCAGAGAGGACATGGAGACTCCACTAGATGAACTCTAACCAATGTCCAGTCTACAAAGAGGAGAGTCAACATACAGGATAAGTTTCTTCAATACTTCCAAGCAGTGTCATGGTCAAGGAAGACCACTGACTCATCCTCACATGGATGAAGCTGGTAGAAGAAAGGCCAAATGAGCCAGGGGCCTCCCCCAAAGCCCAAGTGACCCCCGAGGATGAAATCCTCATGTGACCTTAACAGTAAAAATAATTTAATTAACTTGAGCCACCTGCATGGTTTTAAACACCCAACTTGAAAGTATAAGCAAAGATTAAAGTAATTGGTATGTTTCTTTAAGAGTCCAAGGGAATGTACCTCTCAGATATTAGGCTTAAGTTCATATAAAAAGTTATTTAGAATTATGTTTAATGATTTGTTTCTTTTAAAATATGCTACTTAGATGTAAGACTTCAAATCTTAAAATAATTCAGCATTGCAATACTCACCTCCAGCCAAGAGAGATAAGCCCATTATTGTGCTAACCCATCACACCATGCTTAATCAACTGTCTCCAAAGATTCTTACAGACCCGCATGAGGGCAGAAGCCAAAATAGTCTTCACCCAATCCTCCACAAAGTCAAGACAATGTTCCTGCTCCAGGCCACCAGAGAACTGACGTACCTTACACCCCTCTTCCAATGGACCCTGAATCCCTCAGCCCCATGACAACCACTCTAATCAGGAAGCATTCAGGATGACTTATGGCACTCCTTCACCCCTATCTATTTCTCTTCCAGGTCTGGAATAAAGGGAGATAGGACAAAAAACCCCAACTGGTCATAACCCACCAGTCCTGCTGATTGGACTTAACAGAGCATGGTCAGCCCTTGGGCTTTATCAGACCATTATTAGATCCTGCTTTGAAACTATAGCCCCAGAACATACCACCACCAGCCATAAAGTGGATACTTGTTCTTCAGACCTTATTAGGCCCTGGGGGCTTTTATAAACACCAACCCATATAACTCTCTGGAATACTTAAAGTCGCCTGCTACTCAACTCAGTGTGATTGCTGTGCTGATCTCACTGCTCTTTCCACCATTCATGGACTAATAAATGGTCAGTTTGGATCATGGAAGTTGGTTACTTCCTTTTGAACCTATGCCTCTTTCCACTCCTATTCCTAACAATTAGTATGCAATTGTAAACTTTATAAAATAAAAATAAATACAAATAAGTACATAAATACATTCTTCCCTCCTCCCAGGTTTTCATGACCCTCACATCCATCTCCATGGTCAGCATCCCAGGCCTCTTCCCCACTCACCCAATGTCACCCTTATGTCATCAGGACTCCCTGCAGGGTCATGGTGGTCTTCATCTCCAGGAACTTCCCCATAAGATGCCCTGCTTCCCTGCAGGAGGGATACTGAAGGGTCTTCTGTCCCCACAAAGAGATCCCAAAGTGAGGTTGGAATGGAGTGTGTAGTGGGCATTTGACACCGTGGTTTGTTGGTCCATCACCATTGGAGAGAGAAGGAAGAGAGGCCAGTGCTTAGAAGGACTGATCAGCAGGAATTCCCCCCAAGTAGTTGTGGCCTGTTGAGCTTCAGGGGCATCAGGCAGAGGTGGGGTGACTACAAAATTAAATTCTCTGTTGGGGGCCTTGCACTTTCTAGGGGAGAATTTGTTGGGGAGGCAGAGACAGTGGGTGAGATGCCAGTCACCACCCATGTCTAGCATCTCTGCACCTGAAGTCTGGAAGAGTCCACAGCCCCTCCTCCCAGCCCCTCCTGACCTTGGTCTCTAACCCCTCCTTCTGCTCTGTCCTTGTCCCTGGCCATCTCAGGAGGGAACTGACAGCAACCATTCAGTACAGGGGAAGAGGGGTCCTGCATGTTAGGGAGCTCTTCCTGAGGTCTGGTCTCCACCATCCCCTGACTGTCAGTGCTGGGGATGGACAGAGCATGGTGACCTGCAGACCCCAGGTCCCCTCCCATCTCTCCAGGAAGACCAGTGTGCCAGCCAGGACTCCTACCTGAGGTGGGCAACTCAGCATTATTTTTCTCAAACAGGGACCCTAGGAATTGGAGAAAGAAAACATTTAAAGTAAACATTTAAAGAAAACATTTAAGTAAACACCTGGCCACCATCATCAGTCACTGGATCCAGATGGGGACCACCCACCACCCCTGGGAAGTACAGGAACCTTTTGAATTTTCTGTGTCACAGGCGAGGCGGGGGGTCTCTGCTGGCCAACTCTGCTAGGTCTTAGGAAGTTAAACTCCCCACCAGGTGTGAGTTGGGGAACTCATAAACCCTCCTCTCAACCTCCAGGAGCTCTTCCTGTACAGGAATGATGCTGATGGAGGAAGCCCTGGACCTGTCCACCCCAGTGCAGTGCAGAGTGCAATTTCCTGCTACCAGATAAATGAATTTGCCTTTGTGTTTGCATGTATTGGTGCAGTAATTTTTAAAAAAACAGGGTCTCACTTTATAACCTTACATTGCATAGAACCAGCTGAGGGAAAGGTTGGCTTCAAACTAAAAGTGTTCCTCCAGCCTCTGCCCTCTGCCTCCTGTGTGAGGGGATGACGGGCCTGCAGCACCAGGCCTGGGAGGATAAACTGGTGCAGAATCTCTCTACTGTTCCGCAAAGTGGGAGATACTCCCTTTTCTCTGGAGTTCCAGTGGCCTCACTATGAACTGTTGACAGCAAGCCATCGTTGGAGTACAGACTTGGGGCTTTGACACTGATTGTGGGTGCTCAGCACATAGGAGACCCTTAGAAAAATGACACAAACCAGTGTGACCACTAGGGGGCAGCACCACAGCTGCCCTGTCAAGAGAGAAGAATTTCTAAAGAGACACTGTGTCCCTCACCATGACATCACACTGTTGAAACAATGGGCCTCAAAGAATGACGATCCCCAGGAACCCCACACTGAGGGAAGGGAGAGGCTGGACCCTGGTGCAGCCAGAGGAAGAACTTGCCTGCCTGGGAGAGATCTCACAGGTTCTGACAGGTTATCAGAGCAGCTGGAGGACAGAGAGCTGAGACAGTGATGGGTCACCCTGGGCTTAGTTATGAAAACCTCACGCAGTCTATATTAACCTAAAGCTGGTGTCAGAGCCCTGAAGATGGACTTGGGACACTACTCCCTTCATTTCTTCCTCTTCCCAATGTGCCCACATTGAATAAACCCTCGTTCTCTGCTTCACACTATTATTTCTAAGTGGTGGGGTGAGGATGGGCGGCTGAGCCTGACTTCCTGGTGCTGTCAGAGCCCAGATTTTAACTAAGGACTCTAGTAGCAGAATTATCTCTGATGACATCATCACAGCTGATATGATGGG
The DNA here is from genome assembly GCF_000622305.1 of Nannospalax galili. Taxonomy (NCBI): domain Eukaryota; kingdom Metazoa; phylum Chordata; class Mammalia; order Rodentia; family Spalacidae; genus Nannospalax; species Nannospalax galili. The sequence goes on from NW_008333122.1 coordinate 248,981, forward strand.
GGTCTCCAGTCCTCAGCTGTGTTGAGCTCACTGGCCCCAGTGACTCTGCTTAAAATAGACTGAGATGGGGGATGGAGGGATGGCCCAGTGGTTACGAGCACTGACTGCTCTTGCAGAGGACCCGGGTTTGATTCCCAGCACCCACATGGCGACTATGAACCATCCTTAACTCCAGTTCCAGGGGAATCCAAAGCCCTCTTCTGACCTCCATGGCATTGCATGACACAGGTGCACTCACATACATGCAGGCAATACAGTTGTACACACAAAATAAAAATAATAAATAAAATATATTTTAAAAAATAGACTGAGATGTGACTGATGGGCTTTGTGCAAGGTAGAAGTTAATTAGTAAAATTTCTATTGATTTTGAACATTTCTCAATTGGAAGGTTGTCACTATTTGTGAATTACCCAAGTCTAAAATAGTAAAATATGGCTGGAGAGAAGGCTCAGGAGTTGAGGGTGCACACTGCTCTTGGAAGGCCTCTTCAGGGGACTCACAACTGCCTGTCGCTCCAGGTCTAGGAGGCTGTGCTGCCCTCTTCTGGTCACTGACAGCACTGCATGCACCTGTGCTGACACCCTCAGAAACACACACATAATTTAAAATAATCTGGGGTTGGAGAGATGGCTCAGTGTTTAAGAGCACTGGCTGCTCTTGTAGAGGACCCGCCAGCACCCACATGGCAGCTATGAACCATCCTTAACTCCAGTTCCAGGGGAATCCGAAGCCCTCTTCTGACCTCTGCAGTATTGCACAACACGGGTGCACTCACATACATGCAGGCAATACACTCATACACATAAAATAATAAATAAAATATTTTTTAAGAAAACTAATGTAAAACAAAAGAAATATAAAATAAACTTTAAAAAATAATAAAACATGTGCAATGGCCCATTCCTCGCCCACTGGGCCTCCCCTCCCCTTAGGGGCACAATCTCTCTCTGCATGTCTCACTGCCCCCAAACAGCAGGAAGCAGCCCAGGGACTCACAGCTCTCCTTGTCCTCTTCCTTCAAGCTGTCCAGGAATCTGCTTTTGTCTTCCTTCACCTCAGCCTGGAGCCTGTCTATGGGAGAGAGGGAAGGAAATGCAGAGTCCTCAGAGGTTAACCAAGGATAACCAAGGAACCAGCACCACACAGTGAGGCACTGATTTCAGAGTCTGCGGAGGTCGGGGCTGGAATTTCTCATGTAGTCTCAGTGGACCCAGAAGTGTCCAAACACAGAGAGCTGCCCTGGGCTGCCCTCAGTGGCTGCCAGAAATACAGTGGGAGCCTCAGATGTGAGCATCTATTAAATTCTCCAGTGTTTTTTTTTTTTTTTTTGAGACAGGGTCTCCCCGTAGCCCCAGCTGTCCTGGAACTCGCTATGTAGACCAGGCTGGCCTTGAACTCACAGAGATCCGCCTGCCTCTGCCTCCTGAGTGCTGGTTTTAAAGGCGTGCACCAAGCAGGGCACAGTGGCACTCAGAGAGCTGAGACAGGAGAGTGATGACAAGTTTTAGACCAGATAATACTACATAATGAGTTCAAGGACAGACGGGGCTGCACACACACAGATAGTATCTAAAAAAAGAAAAAGAAAGATGATGTTAATCATGTACATTTTTTAGCTCAGTGTTTTGTAAAAAATATTTTATTATTTTTATTTTATGTGTATGAGTGTATTGCCTGCATGTGTGTAAGTGCACCTGTGTTGTGCCATGTCCTTGGAGGTCAAAGCTCCTAGAACTCCAGTTATGGATGGGTGTTAGCCACCATGTGGGTGCTAGAAATTGAACCTGGGTCCTCTGCAAGAACAGTCAGTGCTCCTAACCACTGAGCGATCTCTCCAACCCCTAGGTCAGTATTTTCAAAATACTATTATTTCAATGTGTAAAATAAAAACTTGGTGGAAGCCAGGCACAGTGCAGTGCTGGGTGCCTGACATCCAAGCTTCTCAGTATGCTGATGTTGGAATTTCATTTTTTTTTTCTTTTTGGTCTTTTTGAGACAGGGTCTTCCTGTAGCCCCCAGCTGTCCTGGATTCGCTACGGAGACCACGCTGGCCTTGAACTCACAGAGATCCACCTGCCTCTGCCTCCTGAGTGCTGGGATTAAAGGTGCTTGGAATTTCATTTTTTACTAATCACGAAGAGACTATGGGGGTGGAGAGATGGCTCAGTGATTAAGAGGACCTGGGTTTGATTCCAGCGCCCACATGTCAGCTAAGAACCATCAGTAACTCCAGTTCTAGGGAATTCCAACACCCTGTTCTGGCCCTTGCAGGCCTATTAGCCTGACATGGGTGCTCTTTCATTATACTCTTACACATGAAATTAAACCAAAAATAAAATAAAACAAAGAGACTACGCTGAATAACACAGTCTAATCATTTTGAAAATAAATTGTTGCCGTGTTTTAGTTTTGCTTTCAAAGTCTTATTGTTTTTATGTGTACTTGTGTGCCAGTATGTGGATATGTGCAGATATCCATGGAGATCAGATCTCACAGGCGTTGTGAGCTGCTCTCCATGGGTGCTGGGAGCTGAAATCTGGTCCCCTACAAGAGCAATACCTTCTCTTAACCACGGAGCCAACTTTCCAGCCCCTGTCTGTTTTTATTAGTGTGTTTTACATTCTACTTTCATTCTAGGCCTTATGCATTCCTCACCTACAGCAGCCGTGAGTGTGAACACCATATTCTGGGGCCCACTGGCTGGTGTGACCAGCACCTACTAAAAACCAAGCATCCAGTTCCTCACTCATAATCTGACAAGGCAAAAATGCTCATGTGTAGCTCATATGTAAGGTGCTCTTGGTGCAGGTGATGTGCCTCAGTTGGTAGATGCTTGTCTCGCATGCATAAAGTCCTGGGTTTCATCCCCAAAACCACAAAAAAACTGTGAAATCCCTGTTACAGTGCAGAATGATAGCTCTCGGTGGACAGCCTGGCACTGGCGGGGTTCAGGGGTCACTGCTGACACCTGGACCTTAACACAGTATTGTTGGGTGATGGAGAGAACGCCCAGGGAGGTGACGGCCCTTCCTTACCTTTGAACTCCTTCAGGATTTCCATGATGGACACGTGTCTTGATTTTGTTTCACTTATGTTTTTTGCCAGGTCCCGAGGAGCTGGGGTTGGGTTGATGAACTGAAATTCCTCACTCCTGTGAAGACACCGTGAGCTGTGCGGTGAGTTCAGGGGGTGCAGTATAGGGAGGAAGAGCCTGTGATTCAGGTGTGTGGATTAGAGGCAGAGAGAGGGGAACAGTGTAGGTCTAGTGAGCTGGGTGTCATGAGGCCAGGACTATGGATGTGGGTCAGTGAGGGGGCAGGAGGAGATGTGGAGATGAGGGTGGGAGATGGAGGCAGAGGAGGGAAGGGGGAGGGGGGGGGGAGATGTTGTAGGAAATAGGCCCAGTGGTTCTCAAGGGGCACGCAGGGGGTGTCAGGAGGGAGGAGACTGTGCTGAAGAGCTGGGGATGTGGACTACAGAGCTTGTGTCCACGTCCACCTGCCCTCTTGCTACTATGCACAGCTTACCTTCCCCACCTGCAGCCTGAAGAGTTCACAGCCAAGTTAGAGTGTGGGTGGAGTGTGGGGAGGATGGAGTGTCTGCATGCGTGCTGAATGTGGGCGTGAGTGAAGGAGAAAGCACGGAGCCCTGGGACGCCCATCATACCTTCTCAAGATGACCTTGATGTCCTGGAAAAGAAAGAGAGCACAGCCTCAGAGCTGGCCTGAGTCACAGGCACCAAGACGGGATTCAGACCCTGCTGGAGGCAGGGTGAGGACACCCCAGTATATTATATTCTCCTCTCTCTCTCTCTCTCTCTCTCTCTCTCTGCTCTCTCTCCTCTCTCTCCCCCCCTCCTTTCCTCTCCCACCCTGGGAAACTGCTTCAAAAGCACAGAATTTGCCAGTAGAAAAGACAGTGGTTAGACATCTAGAGGAACTGAGTAAGGAGGGCAGAGGGCCGTTCTGAAGAGGAGCTTTGCTTCTGAGACAGCAGGGAACTCTGCTGGCAGGTTAAGAGGAGATAGGTTGTTTTGCAAAGTGATTCTTTAAGGAACTAAACAAGGACTGGCAAGTTGACTCAGTGGGTAAAGGCACCTGCCACCCAGTCCGAGAACCTGAGTTTGATCCCTGGGGCCCACATGGTAGAAGGAATAAAGAGACTCCTTCAAGTTGTCCTCTGAGTTCTCTAGGAGTGTGTGTGTAAGCTGCACTTGCGCTACTCAATCTGATGGAAACTGGACAGCCCCATGCAGGAACCAAACACTTCAAACATGGCAGTGTGACAAGAGGACTCAGTGGTCTGGGCCCTCCTCCCACATCAACAGCAGCTGAGAAAATGCCTCACAGACATGGCCACGGGCCAACCTGATCTGGGAAATTCTTTGCTTGAGGTTCCCTCTTCCCAGGTTCCTCTGGTTTGTGTTGAGATGACAGAAACTACCGGGGTGGGTGGTACCTGTTTGCACATCTGCTCCCAAGGGACTCACCTGCAGCAGCTGTCTGAGGGGCATTTGCTGCTTGGCCTGCAGGGACTCAGTGAGCTTCCGGAGGAACTTCAGCTGTGCCTGTGCCCCAGTGAGAAAACTTTTCATCTGCTTGGCTCCCTCCTGCTCCAGCCAGCCCAGCCTGGCCAGGAGGAAGCTCTCCCCCTCCTCCAGGCTCTGTCTCAGGCACTTGAATTCTTCCAGGATCTTTAGTCTCTCTAGATGCACCTGGGTCTGGGGACAAGGAGAGGGACCCAAAGATGAAACCCAGACTTCCACTACCTTCCAGAACTTTTCCTTCTGAAGTGTGCTCAGAGCTTATCCTGAACAGCAGTGCAGGCAGTGGGCTGGGGGAACAGGGAAGGACAGCCTCCTTCAGAGACTTCCTGTGTTCTCAGGTGCAGGATGGATGGTGTATCATTACCTTCAAGGATCCATGTGTGTGTGTACATGTATGTATATGTGTGGGTGTAAGTACGCATATTTTTATATATGTGTGTATATGTGTGTATTGTGTGTGTATCTCTGTATAAGTTCCCTATTTCAGATTCTGAACAGTGTGTGTTTTCCTTATGCCTGTGCTGTGGGGGGAGCAGAACTGCACCCCACTCTGCTGCTCACCCACAGGCAGATCAGTGCATCCCCGGAGCACAGGACACACTCCGTATCCTGCTCCTCCTGTCTGGCCTGCATTCTGGCCTCTGTGTCAGCAGGATTTGGTCCTGGCTCAGTGTAACAGGGAACTCTGGGAGCTTAAACAGAGGTGACTCTGCTTCAGGGGCAGGAGATGGCAGTGATTCTTACCCTGAAGACCCGGATCATGTTTTCTCCCTGTGCTTTCTCTCTTAGTATTTCCTTCTCCTTCTGCCCCAAGAAGTCCACTTGAGACTGAATCTTTTCCTGCAGGGAAACGGGGTGTAGGGCAGGTTTCCCCTCTCGCGGAGTCAGGAAAGCTCCGTCTAGTTTGTCAAATTATTACCAATACCCCCTTTTGTTCTCATGCTGGAGACCAGAGGGGATAGGGAGGGAGAAATCTGGAAGTTTCCTGAGCTAAGACAAGAGCATTGTGATGACTGTGACCCTCAGGATGTTGCTTTGGTGTTAAGTGCACACTTGCTCTCATCTGTCCAACCAAAATCTTTAAGAGACAGTTTTTTGTCCTCCCAAGGGATAGCCAAAGTGAGACCCAGCCTGGAGATGCAGCTCAGTGGCCCAGCACTGGCTGCCTAGATGTCCCAGGCTCTGCTGTTCATCCTCAGTGCTGTGGCAGTGGCTGGCTGGGACACTTAAAATGCTTCCTTGAAGGTCCTAAGTAAACTCAGGAGTCTGGACTTGAGTGGGACCTTCTGGGTCAAAATTCCCGTTCTGACCATTCTCTCCTGCCCTGATTGCTGACTGGCATTTCCCAGAGCTCAGCTGCTGGAGCCTGGAGCCCCTGGTACAAACTGCCCACTGAGGAGCAGGAAGTGGGGCATGGGTGCCAACCCAGTGGAGCAGGCAGCTGGTCCCATGTCCCCAGGGAGCTCTCTCCTTTGGGGGAGGGCAGAGGAGGGTCCGGAGCCCTACCTGGTAGTTCTGAACAGCCTCTTCTAGTGGGGTGACAGTGTGGGATTTGTGGTCCTTGGACTCTCGACACACCAAACAGAGAAGCTCCCCGTCCTCCTCACAGAAGTAATGGAGCTTCTCCCTGTGCCTCGGACACCTCAGCTCTGCCTCTTCCGCTTCCATAACTTGGATTTTCTCGATGAGAGTGGCCAGCAGCTTGTTGGGCCTGAACGTGCTCCTGTTCGCGGAAGCCTTGCAGAGGGGACACAGGAGACTGTCTGAAGCGTCCTGGACTTGACTGATGCATACTAGGCAGAAGTTGTGCCCGCAGTCAATGGTGACAGGCTCCCTCAGGATGTCCATGCAGATGGGGCAAGTCACCTCCTCCTGCAGATCACTGGCCATGCTGGAGCAGCGGGATTGTCTCGAGAGGTGGACACCCAGAAGTCTGTGGGGGACACTGGTGATGAGAGAGAAGGAAACAGGAAGTGAAAGTCAAAGATTCTGTGAGTCAGAGGGCCAGGGATGGAAATGATGAGGGGGTGGAAAGGAAATGACTGATAGAAAAGAGTAAAAACTCAGTTGTAGCGAGCAGAGAAATACAAACAGCCAGTCCTGCAGGACCGCTGGAGAACAGACAGATGCTGTGAGCCCATGAAGGGAGGAAGATTCCAGAAAGTTGATATAAGGAAACGTAACTTTCAAGGCAGTTGTGAAACCAAAAGCACATGTGTGGGGTGGAGCACTGACTGGAACTCCAGGGCGGGTCTTGGCTCTGGTGGGTGTCTACGCAGAGCACAGCTGCACAGACTAGGCGTTGAGGCAGATAAAGGAACCCAGTGCCCTGGACCTCAGTCTTGGTAAGAAGAGAGCATTCTAGCACAGGCCACACGTTCTGTTATGCTCAGCTAGTTTCCTTCTTAGCAAACAAGTTCTGTGTTTTAAAATAGCGTGTCAAGAATGCTGGAGGACGCTTTCTGAAGGCTGTGCTGAGCCGTGGTCTTTGTTGTACTTATTTAATCCAGAACAGTAACTGCATAGCAGGACTATTGTGGGGAAGATCAGGGAGGACCCCAGGAGCCTACAGGAAGCAGGAATCTAGGCTGCAGCCTGGTCCAGCAGGTACAAACCTCAAAATCTGGACTCCAATTGAGGGGAGTTCACATATTTTAAGGATTGCATATCTATGTGCATTATACATATTCAAAAGCATCACAGTAAAGTTTCATTTCCTTAACTTGGGATCATTTCTTAGAAAAGGGCTTGGAAGTTAACTTAGATTACCTTCAATTGCTGTGACAAAACACTCTGACCAATACCAACCTTTGGCGAGGAGAGGCTTTATTTGGCTCACATCTTCCAGGTCACAGTGCTTCAGGGAGCCCAAGGTAGGAACTCAGGGCAGAAACTTGGGGGCAGGAGCTGAAGCACAGGTCATAGAGCACTGCTTACTGGCTTGTTTCCCTGGCCCATGCTCAGCCTGCTTTTTTATACAACACAGAACAACCTGCCCAGGGGTGGCACTGCTCACAGTGGGCTGTGCCCTCGCATATCACTCAAAAATCAAAATACCACACAGACATGGTCATAGGCCAGTTCAATGGAGGAAATTCCCCAATTGAAACTCCCTCTACCCAGGTGTGTCAAGTTGACAACTAATGCTATCCAGCATAGACAACTAATATCAGTGTTTATTTTCCTGGTCTCCAAGGCTTACTACCCTGCTCACAGCCTTTTCTGGGCCTCTAGTATTCCTACTCCTGGCTCTGACAGTCAGACCTTGTCTGATCAATTGCCTAACTAGCTATATTAGACAATGAGTAAATGCAGTAAAAATCATGGTCCTAAGAGAACGATATAATCTCCTAGATGAGTCTAAGATTTGACTCATGCCCATAGAACCAGTGGGGAATGTAATAGGGCACCTTCTTGACCATAGCTATGGCATGTTAAAGCCTTCAAGCCTGACTCTAGTCTCTGAGATTATCAGGCAGTTGGCGCAGGGTATGGGAACACTCATCAGCTGGACCCTAGTTGTCTTGGGAACAGGTCAGCGTGTCCTGGAGAGCACCTGCTAACTGCAGATTTATGTCTTCTGTAGGTTATGCTTGGCTTGCTTCTGCAAAATAGTAATTGTTGCTTAACAGAATAGAAAATATTAAGGGGTATTTGTACCTGTAAGCTTGGGAACTTAAATGTTTCACCCCTGGTTGTAGTTTCTCTGTATAAAAGCTTACCCTAGAGAAGGCCCGGGACTACACACTTGGATTCTGACACCTGTGTGCAGTAGCCCTGGGCAGCAATGACTTTCATCTTCTTATTAAAAGGACATAATCTTCTCTGGTGAAGCACCCCACAACATTTTGGAGGTCCCACCAAGATCCAAGAGAATTAGACCTCAGACCTAGGAGCATCGCAACAGGGGAGTAGTGTGGGCCTGGGCAGACTCCTAGAGGGGGTATCCCTTGAGACTTTCCAAGGCCCCAGGGTTTCTGCTCCCTGCTGTCCTGCTATTCTGGCTGTTTTTGCTATCCACACCCCAAAAGATTTTTGAAGAAAGTCACCTGTTTCTGGAAGCCTCCCTCCGGAAGTGAGTTATTGTCTGGGGTGCCCTCGAAAGGACACTTAGAGGGAAGGCTGGAGGCAGCAACTGATCCCAGTGTCCAGGGAGTCAGCAAGAGGATGCTGGCTGCCCTCTGTATCTACCTCTCATGTAGAGACTCAGGTCTGCTGGTGGATGGACAGAATGAGTGAAGGCAAAGGACTCAACCCTCAGGTGGGGAAGAGTGAGTTTAATTCTTTAGCAGTGCTTTTTTATACTCTCAAAACTACAGTTACAAGCTTGGTGTTTGTGCCAGAACACATGAAAGGATTAGTTTCACAGAGAACAAAGCACACTCTACAGGTTTACATTTAAAGTTAATCAATAGGCTACAAAGAGTATATTGGTTTCTTACACAATCTATAGATTTTTAACAATTTCCAGGAAGGCCAGTCAGCCGGTGATTATGTTTAACATTAAATAGACATCCTACGTTTTGCAGTACCATGACTTAGACTTACGATGTTTTCGTCTGATCTATGACTAAGGCAGTGTTCTGCCGAGCCCAACATGCTTGTTTTCAAGAAATGTCCGGACCTTGTCCCTGACCGCGCTTAACGTCTTCATGCTCTCCTTCATGCCCCCCTTCTGTTTGGCCATGGTCTGCATCATAAGGCCGACTCTGCAGCTCGGGGTTGTGCTGTGATGTGGGTTCTGTTAGATTTTTACCAGACTGAAACGAATAATACAAAAAGACACAGAATTAAAATGAAAAGCAGTGCTAGACACATGTTGATCAGAGAATTAATTTTTCTAGATTACCAACAATACTATCAATTATGTCATTTCCAGATAACTCTTTCAATTGTTCACCAAACCCGTGAGATATATCAGACTGAAATCCTAACATCTCTTAAGTTTCCATGATTAAGTAAATGTCTCTTAACATTCTCCCAAGGGAATAAAGAAGCATTCAGTTGCATAGGAATAACCCAGAACTGACATAACATTCCAACTGCATTTTAAGGTTAACTGTCTTTGTAAGCTAACAGTTTGGTCTCCTAGCATAACAACACTGGATTCCAAATCTGTGATTTCGGCACTAAGAACACTATCAATGTCTCTGAGAGCTCCACAGCTTTTCAGAATCAGTGTGCCACTGTTGCACAAAGTGTAGTTTGTATGCTTTGATGGAATGCCACCCCTGCGCTTGCTGCAGTAGCGGTGATAGCGATGATTCCCATAACAGAATTATTAGTTCAATTATTCTTTTTGATCATTTTTTCAGTTGTCCCCAGGTAGGTAAGGCACAGGAATTAGTGGATGGTAAGGGTCTGGCTACTTTCCGAGTACCAGGCCCAAGTGTGAGATGTGCCATCTGTTCAGCAGCCAAATCAGGATCAAATTGAGGTCATTTGTTCATTTCTCAGCTTCATCAAACCATCAGGAATCCGGGGTTTTTGTTTTGTTTTACCTGTGGAAATAGAAGCATGTCCTTTTCCCCGATTAATAACATGTGCTTTATTCTACTGATTTGTTTGAATATCTTTGAACCAAATAAGTTGTAACATTTCAGGAGTTTTTAGGCCAATGTATTTCAGCAGCTGTCAATCCTTGGTCATTTTGATTTAAAAAATTTAAAGCAAATAAAGAGTTTAGAAGAATATGACAAGGGCTTTCTTTCCCCCTTTTTGTTTAATAAGCATTTCCTTTAATGTATGGTTAGATCTTTTTTATTTTATGTGTATGAGTGTATTGCCTGCATGTATGTGAGTGCACCTGTGTCGTGCAGTGCTGAGGAGGTCAGAAGAGGGCTTTGGATTCCCCTGGAACTGGAGTTAAGGACGGTTTGTAGCCACCATGTGGGTGCTGGGAATCAAACCCAGGTCCTCTACAAGAGCAGTCAGTGCTCTTAACTGCTGAGCCATCTCTCCAGCCCCATGGTTAGATCTTTTAATGATGGCTTGACCTTGAGGATTATATGGAATACTAGTAGTATGTTTAATATTTCATTGTTTTAAAATGTTTGAAATTTAAAAGAGAGATATGTAGGCATATTTTCAGTTTTTAATTGTTTAGGTATATCTATGATATTCATGGCTTTAAAAAAATTATTTTATTATTTTTGTTTTATGTGTATGAATGCTATATCTGCATGTATGTAAGTGCACTCATGTCATGCAATGCCCACGGAGGACAGAAGAGGGTGTCAGATCCCCTGGAGTTACAGACAGTTGTTAGTTGCCATGTAGATGCTGGGATTCTCACCCAGGTCTTCTACAAGAACAGTCAGTGTTCTTAACCGCTGAGCCATCTCTCCAGCCCCAGATATTCTTGGCATTTTTAAACTGTAGAATAACAGAGATGCTTTTTTGTTAGACGAAATAGAAGCCCATCAAAAAGTAGAGTATATGTCAATGGAATGCACATACTGTAATTTACCAAACACTTTAACATGAATAACATCCACTTATTATAATTTATTTTGTTTAATTTCGTGAGGATTGATGCCTTTAGGTAGAGTGTGAGTTGATATATTGACAAATTTCATATTGTCGGACTGTTGGGGTCCTCTGTTATGCAAGTAGAAGTCTCTTCACATCCAGATAGCTCACGAGCTCGGAAACCATGTGCTGCAGATTCCTTTCATAGCAGAGTGCCTTCCTGGCATCCTCCCTGACTCTTCTTTTAAAGTGCTCACCACAAATACATGCCCTCCGGCACAGGAGCTACCAGGTTTTAATCAGGCGTTGTCTGATAGCCTGATAGAAGCCCACCGCCCTATGTAAATGAGGCATCCTAAAAGTACCTATCAGCTAAGACTTATTCTACTGTCTCTACACTATAAATAGTCCTAGTTTTACCCGAATAAAGTTGGAGCCTGGATCACCTCACTCAGACTCGGAGCCTGGATCACCTCACTCAGACTCGGAGCTGGATCACTTAGAGCTGGATCACTTAGACTTGGAGCTGGAGCTGAATCACTGAGATCTGAGCTGAGTCACTTGTCTTGAGCTGTAACACTAAATCCTGTGATCCAGTCTCCCC